>NC_133172.1:22612237-22704737 GCF_040802235.1 Manis javanica
GACCTGGAGGACCCACACCAGGAAGCTGGGGCATGTTTCTGATGAGTCCCTAAAGGACATTTCCAAGTGAAGATAACATTTGCAAGGTTGCTAATTCAAAGGTCCTTTTAGATTGAAACAGAAATTTTGTTCCTGCCAGAGCCAAACTGAATTCTGTAGAATTAGCTCATAGTCATCGTGTATCACTTTTCTTTGAGATAATACATTTCCTTTTCCCCCAAGGTGCCAGGATCTCAAAGTTGACATAATTCTGCACAAATCACTCTAGTGGTGTAACTTAGAGTGTCCCAATCCCCTTTGGACCCTGGCCTTTGTAACTGGGCCATCACTCACTTAGTTTCACCTTATCTTTAAATAAATGTAACCAGAAGGGACTTGTTCTGCTCACCACCTCTTGAGTGATGTGAATTATTTATATGGTCTTCATACGCATTCGTTAAGCTGCACACAGCTAAGCAGAGAGGAGCTGTTTGTCTCGTTCAGCCAGAAGGGTAAGACCGAAGGTCAGGGTGAACAGCAAGAACATCCGGAAGGTTTCCTGACTTGGTCATGAAGAATAGGGTTCACCTGGGTTGTTGTCTCTGTCAAGCTTCTGAGCGACTGAGCTTCAAAGGGAGTTACTGAGGCTGCCTGTCCACCAGGGAGGTGCAGCAGTTGCAGGCCTGCACCCACAACCTGCCTGGCCCATAGTAATAAGATCTGCAGTGCAGGCCCTGAAATGTGGGCCTCACTGGGCTGCAGACAAACATATGGCTAATAAAAAGAGGTGCAGAAAAAGGCTGGAGCTCCATGGGAATTTCCTATAAAGAAAATCAGTCTGGAATGATTTTCAAGACAAAGGCATATTCTGGTTAATTGGACATTCTGGTTAATAAAGATCTACCACATGATGGGGAGAAAAGAATGAGACTCTGAGTTGAAAGTGCTGGGCTAGAGCAGTTTACCCTCTCTGGGCTTCATCCCTCAAATGAAAATAACATTGTCCCGTGCACACACAATTGGTGTGAACAGGAAATGAAATAATATATGCACACACATGATTTCCAAGCTTGAGATCCTACCTAATTGTCAGCTATATGTTGATGCAGTTTTAAACAATAACCCTTGCATGAACATACTCATTTTCATGGCGATTCAGAAGGCTCTTCCCCAGCCCCAGTCCTCAAAAGCTCTCACGGTAAACTGTAATTAGGACCATGCAAACCTCATGAAGGTTTGAAAGTTGTTTGGAATTCTGTCTTAAAAACTTGCTCTGTTTTGCGTGGGGCCCTGGAATATTCAACCTGGAAAGGAAACTAAGGCCTAGAGAGAAAGAACTTAAAAATAGATGAAATATTTTGGGGACCAATTGGGATTTGCTTCCTGGTTGCCGTGCGGTAACACTCCCTATGCCAAACTCTCTACCTCAAACTCAAGTGTCTAAAAGAGCCAAGCAGGAGGTCTGATGAGGGAGGTCGGCTGGACAGGAACTAGTAAAGTAAGTGTCACACAGAGCAGGCACTGCCATCAGCCTTGCAGGGACTGCAGCCCTCTGAGACCTGATTTTTCATTTTCTAGGATCTAAGTTATCATATGGAATCTCCTGAATTTCAAACATATCCCATTTAATGACTTAGGAACACTATGCAGGCCAAACGAAACTCACTAGAAGAATGCATCCCATCCTGAATCACTGGTTTGCTATTTTTTCCTTACTTTTTGGGGTATTAACACTCCTATAATAGCTTACATTTTAGTTTTACTTCCAGATCAGGAAACCAACTTGTCCCAGTTTGTCCAGATGTTCCCAGTTTTAGAATTGCAAGTCTCATGCCCTGGAAACCTCACAGTCCCCCGCAAACCAGGGCAGATGGTCATCCTACTGCCCAAGAGAGGTCAGCTGTTTTGCTGGTTGTTTCTAACAAGTGACAACAGGCCTGCTAAGGTATGAAATGCATTTGTGGAATCAGAATCTGGATTTAAACCCTCTCTCTCTCAGTGTGCCTTAACCTCTCAGACTTGTTTCCTTGTCTCTAAAATGAAAATATTAATATCATCTACCCCTGAGGTTGTTGAGATCATACAAGATGCTAACCATGAAGTGCCAGGACCAACAGAGACAGTTATTATCATCACTGGGTGAGCGCTGGTGGCATGAGAATGTTGGTCTTGACTACTGGCCTGAATTCCCAGACCTTCCAGGCTGCCCACCCATCTTCTCTCTGGTCCCACTGGCATTTCCTTTGAGGTTCAGAGACTGGACCGCCTGTGATATTGTGTCAGGTAAGGAGGCCTCACCTGTCCACGGGCCCCTCTGAAGGGCTTTGTTCAGCAGAAGGACTGCGGTTTTCCACACCTGCTTGGCAGTTTGAAGGATTGCAACCTGGGCCTGTAGGCACTGGAACAAACCAAGGTGCAGACCCTGGGGACAGAAGTTATGCTCGTCCCCTCCTCCCCATTCCTTGGCAACTGTGAGGTGAGAAGGCCTGTCAGTGGCCCGGCTGACGTGCGCTGCCTCTCCTGTCAAGAAGTTACAGGGGTACCAAGCTAACTGAAGTTACAGGGCGCTTCTCCCACAGCTTCCAATAGGCTTACCACAAGTACTTTGCCTCAGAGTATTGTGTTACCAGCTGGGCAAAGCAAAGGATTTTCATAACTTTAGAAAGAAAGAAGCAGCATGTGTTGGTTTGTGTGTATTTCTCTCCTGACAAATACCAAGTCTGCCAAGTCATGACTTCCCATTGACCGAAAGTTGTTCTTAATCGTGTTCTGTGATCTATTTCTTAGCCCCCACAAATTTCCAATTAAAAAGGAGAAAATGTCATGGAGACCCACTAAATTTCTACGGAGTTATTTGGCGTTGCTGAATACATATTATAGGACTTTCAAACTCAGTATTGAATAAATATCAGATTCCCCAGGAGACAGAAATGGCTCCAAAGAGATTTTCCCCAGGGTCCCAAGATCTGTAAATCGAGATAATTCTACGCATTGCTGCCCGAGTATGGAAATTACCAACAAAAGAAATTAAGAGCAGGAACCCTGTGATTAGACTAATGCATTGATCAAGTCGTTCTTCTCTGTTTCACTGCCAGCACGGCACATAAATAACATGTGGGCAATTACCGTGAGTAAATTATATGTGTTTTATAACCTTCTGTGAACATTTTTCCTTTTAAAAAAAACAACAAAACAAAGCAAAACAAAAATATTCCTCAGGGGAACTGAGTATTAGACAAAAGAGTAAAATACTTTTTACGATTTTTCTATAGGTGAGAAAATGGAGCTGGACAAGACAGGGCCCGCTTGTGACAGTGGTTGCTGGACTTCGGTTTCCTACACCAAGTTCAGGTGAAGCCCGCACCTTCCCTTCCTGCAGGTGATTCTCCTTAGCTGTCCAGTCAGCTCTCTCTTCTGCCATCTCTGTCCCTCTGTCTCTTCCTTTCCTTCTTCAGCCTCTGTGCCTCATCTCACTTTCCCTTTCCCTCTCATGAGCCTTGGAAGGATTTGAGAAGAGAACAAGATCTTTCCAAGCCCAGCCATGTGGCACCAACACTCCAGTCCACGGTCACGGATCAGCCAGGTGGGAGTGAGGTCACTGTGCACATCCTTCAGGATGGCAGCTTTTGCTGCTGCTTTAAAAGCTTTTTTCAGGAAAGAAACTCCCGGTGGGCTAGACAAACAGAGAACCCCAGGCAAAGGACTGCTTGAGCTGAGCAGCCTTGCCCCCTAGTTGACCAGCCCCACACACCAATCCAGATAAGGATTCCAAGGAGGCCCCTTTGCCAGCCACTCACTTGGCTTTGGAGCACGTGGGGGGCCAGCAGTCTGGATGGGCAACTGTCTTCGGATGGCTGGTCCCAGATGCAGCCTGCTTTTCCTTCCTCCTGCACATTTCATGTGTTCAGTCACTTTATCTCTGCAATTCTTCCACAGCCGTGGTGTCTGCTTTGGTCCCTGCTCTCACAAAGCTTGCTGTCTCATGGGGGCACATGATATACTATAACCATACAGTGCTACAGAACTCAAGTGTAGTTTAGGCCCAGGGTCCACACACGGCTTTGAAGCCTATTTCTTGGCATCTGGGGAGGATTTCTTGGAGGTGATAATCTGAGCTGAGTTTTGAAGTTTAAATAGAAGGTTTAAGGTTTAATTGAAGGTTAAATTTGAAGGTTAAATTCTTGTCCCTGATCCAAATAAACAAAACATAGCCTAAAGTGACTGACATGCCATGTGACTTTTTCAGCCAGTGGGACCATTCTCCATGCTGCTTCTGGTCTGGAAATTCCCAGCAGCCTTGCCTCCTGCTTCCTCGCCGCCTGAGGTCTGTGTGTTTCTGGGGAAGGCTGGCCGGTCACTGGCCTGAGTGATCCTGAGAATGGGGAGATCTAGAGCTTCCCCAACAAAACCAAAATAAACCAAGGGCTTTCTCCACACCAGTTTTCCACCAAGTGTTTCTTACAATTTTAAACTTTTAAAACATTTGACCAATTTGGGCAAAATGTAACCACTACTAAACATTCAGAGGCCACCCTCTGGATTAGATCTGTGACCCAGTCCCTCATCCCAAAGATCTTCCCTCATCTCTGGGGACCCTCTTGAGGGTGTGGTTTCAATCAGGTGGATCTGGGTTCACGTTCTGGCTTTTGCCACTCCCCATATGTATGGCTGTGGCAAGCTGGCTACACTACCCTCTAAGCTTCTATTTCCTCATCCCTAAAAATGTATGATAATAGCAAACATGTAGCTCACTGTAAAATCATGCTCAGTCATGTCAGCCAAGCGTCTAGCCCAGTTTTGGCACAGTGGGTGACCAACGCACGTGTGTGGTTTCCCTACACACTCCCTCACCCACATACAAATTGTCCATTCTCTCCCTTTACAGTGAGACTAGGACCATGAGAAAACTAGCAGGTAGTGGCCAAGGACCCGCCAGGTCTTCATGCTGACCTTGCTCAGTACCACCAGCTCAGGACCCTGGGTGCCACCCAAGCCTCTCTGCAGAGAAAGGAAGCCACCCATGATGGGCAGAGCATCACTTGACTGTATTCCCTTCTCTTGGAGCATTTTTGTGGTACTTAGATAAGGCCTTTCCTCTCGTGACTTGGAATTTGCATTTTCTCTGGATTCCAGGCAGGAAGGTGCTCTTCCTGCTCCATCTTGCAGGGTCTCCGGATGTCCCGACATCCCTTGCTGGCTGCATGCCTCTCTCATGAGTGGCCTCTTCCTTAGAAGGACCTTTCCTGCTTTCTTGGGGTAAAGGCCAGAGCTAAGCCTTTCCACTTCTCTTGTGCATTCTGGCTGACTGCACCAAAACATAAAAATCTTGATTTAAGTATTTTTGTATTCCAGGATCATACGCAAGTGTTCATTTGAAGGTTCAGTGGCATTTTGAAATGAGAACATCATATATAAAGATGTCAGCAGTGGAGCCTCCCACAGTGAGGCTGAAAGAGAGAGAGGAACAAAATGAATAGAGGAGTTCCTGGGATCCAAGAAATTTTAATATCTCATTATTTAGATTACCCTACATATAATTTTCCAATATTTGATATTATAGAATTTTGAAGGTATTGGTTAAAATTACTTTATGCCTGACATCAATTTAGTCTTATTCATTATCTAGCTAAAATAAAACCTTAAAAATAGCTGATTAAAGTAAGTAAGCAATTTTCTGATAAATGCAAATTCCCCATCATTTCCAAAGGAGTGCTCAGAGCAGACAGACATAGAAGGGCCAGGGGGTAACGGTCCCGCAGGGTCTCAGCATCCTGGCATGAAGCAATGTGGATTCAGGAATGTTCCTAATGCCTGAGGACCAGATTGTGTTTGGCATGTGCCCTGCTTCCCCTCGCCCCCCAGTCTCCTGCCTCCATGACTGGCCAAATGCTTCGGACTCCACTCCCCTAATCATGGTGATTGCAGTGTGATCAGCTTGTGTGCTCATTGCCTTGATTGTTGCTCCCAGCCCTTTGTGAGCCAGTGAACCATAGGATCGATATGTCCCTGTCATCTCAGAATGAGCACAAACAGATGCATCTCTGTGTCTGATCTGGTCCCTCACTCAGAGAAGGCTCCCTCCCCAACCACAGAAGGTGCCCAGACGTTTTCCTGGAATCATGGCTCCTTCACCTGGTGGGGCCCCAGACTCAACCTAAGTGGCCTGTGCCTCAAATCATAGTTATTACCCCAAGTCACAAATCTACATTTGGTGCCGACCTGCACAGCAGCCACAGAAAGTATCTGACAGGTCTCTCACTTGGGGAACAATGATCTCTAAGCAGGGGATCCCTCACCCCAGACGGACTCTGGCTGGGGCCAGACTTGTTCTCACCATGTGGATCTACGTGGAGATGAGCAGCTGGGTGCACACAACTGCTGTCACTCGGGGGACTTGTGAAGACCTTCCTCAGCATGCAGGTAACTTCAGCTCCCAGGTCTGCAGTGTTTTAGCTTCCATCCAGAGTTCTTCCTTTGGGTCAGGCTGTTTTCTTGATAACTGTGTCCAGATGTGTCCCCCAGCCCTGTCATTCCTGCCTGTGCTCTGCAGGTCTGAGCTGCTCTCTCATGACCTGATGCTGTTACTTGACTGTCTCATTTGTACGACAAGCAAGAATATGCTCCACCCCTGTTCTATCCAGAGGTGTAGTGCTCAGGGGCTCCCCCGAAGGGCCAAAATGCACAAGCACAGCTGCATCTGTGGTCCAAATATTTCAATATTTTTGTCCCAGGTGACAAAGAGCTAGTGTCCAAACCACTGAACGTCCTCTACCACCCTGGCCATCCCAGGCTGCCCTCAGACCCCAGGGCTTCCCACAACCCTACAACTCTAAGGCCCATGATTGGCAGGTTCTAGTGACTTGCTCCCATTTTGCTCTTGTGCAGTAAAGGTTGTTGAGTATTTGGAGTATTAGCCCTCCTTCCTTCCACTGTTCACCTTTGTCCCCAGGAATACAAGGCCCTTGTCCATCTCACAGGGTGTGAAGTTTAGGAGTGGCCTATGTTATCAATGGTGCAGTTGTCCCTGGTAGAGAGGTCAACCTAACCTTGAACCCAGCCCTGGGGAACAGAGACCGCTCACCTGCAGGATGATCAGCAGTCGTGAGGCTGGCAGCTGCCATCACCGTCCTTCACCAGCCAGAGCTGAGGGCAGCTGCTGCAGCTCCGTGCACGGTCAGTCCTGCTGGGCACAGGGCAGGAGGATGGCCTTGTTCCTCTGCTTCCCCCGGCACCGCTGCGAGGGAGGCTCTGCGGCCCGCCCTGCTGACACCGCAGACCTAACATGTGGTTCTCCTCACCCTTCTCACCTCATCATGTCTGCAATGATTCGTCTTCATTCTCCTGAAATAATTATGGCAAACACTATATGCTTTGGCATCTCAAAAACTTTTTCTTTCAAGCAACTGTCTCTGCTGCTTTGAAACTACTTAGCTTAGAACTACCCCCTATTTCTTTCTCTGAGCATTTCTACTGTGACAACTCCTTTACTGGGAGGCTCTGGCTTTCAGAGCTGAGGGTTAAGGCCAGGGGTGTAGGGAAGTGTGCATGTGACCTTGTGAAGAGGTATTCGTCTTTCTCCTTTGTCATCTTGTTCCCATTTTTCTTTGGGGTATTGGTGATCTCCATCCCCAAGTGTCGAAGGTTTGGAGAGAGCCAAAAGATCTCCTCTCTAACACAAATCTTGCCGCCATCTTGAGCAACTTCACCTCTCTGTTCCTTCCCTCCCCAAACACAGCCCTCTCCCTAGCCAAACACCGGCCCCTCCCTCCCAGAACTGCTCCACTTGGACATTGTGAAATGCCCACAGTCCAGGCCACAAACATGACTGCCTCTTCCTCTGGCTTTTGCCCAGTGGACCCAGTGCTTGTGTTCTTAGCCTCATCAGTTTATCAAACCATTCAGTCCTCTACTTTCTTCTAGTCTCCATGTCCCTTCCCTTCGTTCCAATCCAGGGCCCATTCCTTCACTCACTCTCCCACATCCCTGAACTCACTCCCCTCTTTGTCTTGCAGCTCTCCTGACCTTCAGAACTAGCTCAGAAGCATCCCCAGTCCACCTGTTGTGCTCCCATAATGGGCACCACCGCACTAGGCCCTGTGGCTGCCCGCCAGCCCTTTCCCAGCTCTTTTCAACCTTCCCTACACTCTTCAAACTCTTGGCCATGCCATCCATTTATTTACCTTCACAAGGTGATATTGCAACATGTTTTATGGAAATACAGAGGTCATGAAAAGAGAGAAAGCTTCTTCAATTTCCTGCCACCCCATCATCTCCAGAGTTAAATCTGTTCATCTTTTCTTCCTCTCTCCCCTTGTAGTAGAACTGCCCCTCTACCCATCTAGAGCAACACCTTCACCTGTGCCTGGGATTTCATTCCCTCCATGCTTTCAGGCTTTCTCTCCATTCTTCACCTCTCCGTCCTCTAATTCTTTGTTCTTTCCCTTTACTGTCTCTTCCCTGTCAGCCTTTAAGCAAATTCAAATCAGATCTCTCACATGAAGTCATACAAATACCGTCCCCAAATCTGCACTTCCTCCGGCTGCTTCCCTCCATTTCTATTCTTTACCCACTCCACTCCCATTCCCCTTTTATGTTTTTTCAAACTGTAATTGGATGTTTCTTGTGCAAGTATTGTTTAATTTGTGCAAATGGTGCATTAGTTATCTTATTTGGTTTCTTACTGTTTTCACTCTGTGCTTTTATGCCCGTGCTTCTTGCCATGTAATCATGTAGCCTACAGCCTCTACTGCATGATACCCCAAGGTGGGCACCCATCAGATGACACCTCCCTCCACCCGTGGATACCCAGGTTGCTTCCAACCCCCTGTCACCACAGGCAAGTGTGCAGTGAACACGTCAGCTCAGGTCGTTCTGTGGATCTGTGTGAGAATTTCTAGGAGTGTACGAAGGAGCAGAATTGCCTGGTTAGACAGTAGGCAGACTGTCATGTCGACTCACCTCTGCCGGACTGCCTTCCAGAATCAGAATGCTTGCATCGGTCTCTACCCCAACTAGCTCAGTATGAGAGTTCCGGTACCCACATATCCTGCCAGTAGTTAGCATCATCCACTTCTGTAATTTATGTCAATCTGATAGACATAAAATCCAACAGATATTAGGTACATCTCCTCATTGTTTGAATTGGCATTTTCTCTGATTACTCTGAGCATCCCTTTGTATTTTTTTTAACATTTTTGATTTTGTGAATTTTGTAGAGTGCTTGTTTTACATCTTTTGTCTCCTTTTTGGGTTGTTTCTTTCTTCCGTATTGGCTGGTAATTTTTGTATGACCTAGCTATAACCCCTTTATGGTCAAAGGTATTACAAATTATCTTTTCTCAATTTGCCATTTGTCTCTCAATTTTGTCCACAGTCTTTTTAATTGACGATTAATTGATTTAAGTGATTTATAGTTACTGCCACTTCACCTTTCTGGTTGACCCTAGAACACATCTTTTTACCTACCTCACATGGCAATTTTGAGGATTCAAGGAGATGATGCATGCAAATCAGATAGCAAAGGTCAATAAACACAGTGCTTGTAATAGTCATATTAGAAGTTGTGGGTCTTTTCATTGGGGTTTATGGGTTTCTCAATGACAACTGAAAGAAACAACATGAATGAAGCGGGAGCTAATGAGATGCCACATCCATCTGTCACATTCTCTCTCTGGAACCAAAAACACCTGTGGTCCTGTTCAACTCAGCAGCCTCAGGTAGCGGTGACTTTACCTGATCTATACTCTCCACACAACCCACAAATAAGAGTAAAATGCAGACAGATTAAGGACTTAAATATCAAAATTACAACTGCAGAGCTGGTGTGAGTTATCTGTTGCTGAGTAACAAATTAGTCCAGAATTTAATGGCTTCAGACAACATGCATTTTTGTTTCCATGAGTCAGAGATCTGGGCGTGCCCTAGCTGGTTCTTCTTCAGGGTCCCAGGGTGCACTCAAGGTGACTGCCAGAGCTGCAGTATCTCAAGGTTCAACTGAGGAAGAACCTGCTTCCAAGCTCCTGTGAGTGTTGGCAGAATTCAGTTTTCCAGAGACTATTGGACTGAGGGCCTCAGTGCCAGATTGACTGTTGGCTGGAGGCCATTCTGAGCCCCTTGCTTTGTGGGGCCTCCAACATGGCCGCTTCCTTCAGCAGAGTCTGCTAAAAGTCATGACCTCTTATAATTCAATCATGGAGTGATATCTCATCATCTTTGCATGTGAAGTGAATGTCTAGATTCAGCCTATACTCAAAGGGAGGAGCTTACATCACGGTGTGAATATCAGGAAGCAGGTATCACTGGAGCCATCTTAGAAGTTTTCCTACCAAAGAACTATAAGAAGAGGAGACCTTCTGAAGACACTACGAACAGTTAATAGAAAATGATAGAATGGGAGGAGAAGTTTGTGATGTCCCAAACTCACAAGGCATTCCTCTAAATCAACAAGAGGACAGCCAACCCAGGAAGGAAAAAAAAAATGTGCAAAAACTATAAATAGTCAATTTACAGAAGAGATTAAGACTGCTAATTAATAAGCACATAAAGAGATACTCACATTTATTAGTAATTAGAAACATGCCATTAAAACAAGATAGCACTTCACACCTTTTAGAATGGCAAAACAGACAGCTGGATAATGCCACATGTTGGCGGGCATAGGGGGCTCTCATCACTGCTGGTGGAAGTGTGGACTGAAGCAGCCACCCTGGAAGCATCTGGTACCACCCGGTCAAATTTAATACATGTGCATTTGACCCAGCAATTCTGCTGCTGGACATATGTCCCAAAGAAACCCTCACTTTTATCCCAAAGGGTGTTCCTTGCAACACTGCAGCCTGGCTACCCTCTCCTGGAAGAATGGATGGGCATAATGAGGCACTGGATAGGACCAGAAGTGTCAGAGTGTGTTTACACGGCACCATGGTGCATGAGAAAATCATGGTGCTCTGTGAAACGGGAAAGATACAGAATGAGATAAATAACACAATATCAGTTACAGAAGTTTAAAATACATGCAAACAAAAGAAAAATGCATATATAAAAAAATTCAAGGTTCCAATAGGAATAGGAATAATGTGAGGAGGTAAAGTAGAATAAATATACAGCTCAGGAAAGAAGCCATGTACAGGCCAGTGATAATACTATTCTGATTGCTGGGGAGTAGAACTTGACCCTCTGTCTCTGAGTGGGAAAAACTCCAACAAAACAAAATAGAAGTTCTGCCCAACTCTTCAGATACTTTGTGTTGAGCGGTACTCTGTTGGAGGCAAGTTCACCGTAGTTTGTCTTAACTGGGTGCTGTGTCAGCTCATTTGATCCCAGTACTCTTTTTCAAAAGAAGACCTACTAATAGCCATTAGAATTTGTGCTTCTTGGCATGTGCTCTGGAAAACATAGTTTATGATAAATCAGCCCTCTGACTTTGCATTCACTTTATTGCTCCAGGAGCTCTGTGTATGTTCATGCTTATGTGAGTGTGTGTGTATGTATGCAAACAAATGGTGATGGTCCCTCCTAGGAATTAACGATTCTATAGATTAGTACATTTTTCAGAAAGGCTCAAGCATAAATTTGACTGGATATAAACTCTTACACAGTGTAAGACTGTCTTCTTAAGACAATGAAGTCTTCTATTTTCATCTTTTCCATTTTTTCAAGTAGCATTTCCCAATGATCAGAACTGGACACTAAATAATTAAAGTTTGGTTTAACTCACAAATAGAAGGCCTGAGGTCTGATGTGTTGGAAAACACGCACACATGCTATCCAGCCTCCCAGTGAGGTTCTAGCTTCCAATATTATCAGCACCTGGCAGGATGAGACTATTTTATGTAAATGGATTCATTATTATTAATTTCTGCCGGCGCTGAACGATTTATGAACTGCTTTTCGAATGTAGAAAAGTGGTTCATGAATCAGAAGGAAAAATGTTCCCCAAAACCGGCATCGATAAATAACGACTTTTATTCATGGATCCCGCCCATGGCGTCTATTATCTTCAGGAAGGATGGAATGGAAACGGCAAAATCGCTGTGGGGGTGGGGGGTGGGGACAAACAAAGAAGCAAGGATCGAAAAAATTGGAGAGGTGGCTCCTGAGACAGCCAGTGGGGTGTGACTATTATCCTCTTGAGGCTTCCTCCTTCCTGGGGCCATCTCCTCCTCTCCCCTTCACTCATTCTCCTGTAAATATGTGCTGGATTAAAACAATTGTCCACTTTGCCAATTGCAAACGAGGCTTAGCAGGTAGCCAGTCTTTGTAAAAAAAAAATCTTCATTTGCCACACTTTGATCATTGTCTCAAGATAGACAACGGTAATGTCTATTATAACATGCAAAGCCAGTGGTAGCCAAAGGTGTCAATTCCAGGCCTTTTGTCTGCAGAGACACCCACAGATGCTTTGGACCTGCAAGGTAGGACCAGGAATCAGTGACTGCTCGATGAATACTACTTGATTTCACATTTCGAGGATTCAAAGTCAGTGACAACAGGGCTCTTTGGTACCCATTCTGAAATATTATTTCTAGGTTCTGCTAATTAGAAAAGACTTTAAATCCTCCTGAACTGCTGCCTTAGCTATTTCAGGTTTGATAACCCATGAGGCAGATGGGTGAGGCTTTCTCAGCATTGGCAGAGAGAGGGAATTTGAGACTGTCCCTGGATCTCTGAGACCTTGCCAAACCCTGGAGCGAGGTACCCAAGTGAGCAGTCCCTCCACTGCCTCCAGATGGGACCACAGCTAGCAAGTCCTCCCAGGGATCTGAAAGTCCCTCAGCTGTCTGCACCCCTCTCCAGAGAAATGATAAATCAAGATACAGATATTCTGGAGCAGCCTGAAGCTATAGGGGGTATTACCACTGTTGCATTAATGCAAATGCATACCCTTTTGGGGAACATCATGCAGCCAGAGAGAGTAAAACAGTGGTTTAAATGGTGGGCGCACTCTACCTGCTGGCTCACTCAAACAGCTTTTGCCCAAAAATAAGCATAAAATTGAACCATGAATCTGCAGCCCCTTCTGGGTCTTATTCCCACATGTCTCTCCTTGGGTGGCCATCTCATGGTGTGTGATTCTAGTGCTTTATAATATTCATTTTTAATACAACTACTTAATCTAGCGTTCAACTGCAGAAACAGTGATCTGTTTCAACATTAGAAGATAAATTGGAAAACGAGTTGTTGGAGTCCTGAAAGCTTATATGGCCATTTCCAGAGGGATGCCTTACAAGCTGAATAGACTTTAATCCTTAGATAAGATGAGGCCTCACAAATATAGTTAGTTGGTTTTCTGTATTAATAAACTCCTACCTCTCAATCCTGTTGTGAATAATCCAGAAAAGTACCTTAAGAGCAAATAGATGAATAAATTGTTTTGTTTTATTTTATAATAAATTAATCCATGCAACCATTTCTGGGCAGCAAATGAACACCACTGTTATTATTTAAAGGAAGAAAAACTGAGATACAAAGAAGATAATTATCTTACTACGGCATGACAGGAAGTTGGAACCGAGTCAACATGAAAACTTTGCATTTCTGAATCTTCCTCCCAGAAATGTATCCATTCGGTCGTTGAGTGCCTTCTGTGTTCCACCATTGTGCTGGGCAATGGGGACTGAGCCAACGAATGACCTAAAAAAATAAACAAGAACCCTGCCTTTCTCCAAGGAGCTTATATTCCACTGGGAAGAGATCACATTGATATGGGATAATGAGGAGTCAGATATTTTCCTAGAACACTGAATGGTCAGGGAAGGCATCGCTGAAGAGCAGAGATCCAAGGAAAAGAAGGATGAGGTGATTTGAAGAACTGGAGGAAGGGTGAGGGTGCACATGGGCATGACCTATTCAAAGGACAAACAACACCAACCCTGAGAATGGCAACAGGGTGGAAAAAAATGAGTTTAGAAAAGCAAGCTAAGTCAAATCATGCTGAGCCTATGATTAGGCATTTGAATTTTGCTCTAAATGTCATGGGATAGTTGTTAGATGTAACTAGGAAGGTTAATTTCAATTACTTTATTACCACAGAAATTCATTGAAGAAAGCACACTTAAAAAAAAACGCAAAGAAATATATTTTCTAAGCCTATTGGCAAAACCAGTCCTCAAGGAGGAAAGAGTGGATTGGCTGTCATTAGGAACTAAGTAAATCACCTATTGCCTTTAAATATCTCCTCGGGTCTGGTTGCTCCAACATAAGCCAAACCTGTTTGCTACTCAGGACACCAAAGATTGTCCAAGTCTGAAGAAGTAGACGTTGAAAGAAAAGGCATTTGGGAATTAAATATATGCTTCAATCAGTCGGACTTTTATACAGATTGACTGCAGTGAAAAATTAGAGCTTTGTGTAATCCAATAGAGTAAAATCAAATGCCCCAAATAAATATATAGTTGTCTTTTTTTATTAGCTTTCCATCACCACTGGATCCATTTGTAAGTTGCATTGTGTCACCTCTCTCTTCATGTGCAGTGTTGCCTCTGAAAACGGTTCTGTTTATTTGAGCTCAGCAATCAGCCTTAAATGTACCAATGTACATTGTTCTAAAGTGTGTATTTTTTCTGTCTACCAAAGACATAGCGACTACTCCTTTTATGGGAAACCAGTTATTAATCCAGGAAGTTCTCCATGAATCAATATCTTTGTGAAATGACACCATGTTCAAGTTATTTTATGTTATGTTGATGGTCAGCTAATTTTGGAATGGAGACATTTCTTCCAGAAGCAGACATAGAATAATTTAGTGGTGAAAATGTCAATCATTATTGGTTGTATGTCTTGTCTGGGCAGAAGAGGGCAGATTTATTGGAGGAAATGTGGCTATATATTCTTTGTCGCACTCTGACCCAAAACATTCATTTTGCTTATAATTTTGTTTGGCAAAATGGCATCAACTGCAGTCACTGACAGGACAACCCCAAAAGCCATTGTTCCTGGGCTCTGATTCAACCAACCTACTGCAGGACGACATGGTTAGCAACGTCAACATGGCGCCACTGTGATGGTGCTTTTCTCTGTTGACAAAAAACTACAAAGGAAAATCTGCATGATACTAAGCAAATTTATAAAATTCAGTCTGGGAAAACACTCTTTAAGTATAGCTATTTTTCCCTAATGTCTAACAGCCCACAGAGAAGGGTGCAGCCGCTGGGTCCTGCATCTCCCCTGAGTATCTTCTTCCCCAGAGCAATTCGCTTTCCTTCTCCTTTTCATCCCACTGGTGGTTTAGGCCAAACTAAAGAGGCATGGGAGGGAGGAAAGGGGCAAACCAACAAACGCAGAGGTGAGGGACCCCTGGAGACCCAGACATTGTGATGACCGCTGGCAAGGCCGGACAAAGATGTTTATAAACACACCTGGATTAACTGTCGTTTTGGTACTGAGGGGGCCGAAGTGTTTTAACTGAATTATAGGTACAATGGGAACATAAGGGACATGTCCTGAGTGCAACAAGTAAAAAAGCACTCACTTAGCATGAAGAGGAACTTCTCTTCTAAGCCAATATATCAAAATCAAAGGCCTTACAATAAATTGTTCCATCCATGCCACAGTGAGTCAGACCTTCCAGGGTCCGTGCTTTCCCACACTGACTCTGGACACAACCACATTACTTGTCTGGCTAACAGCTTATCAGCAAACATGCAGCAAGCTCAGGATTGTACATTGGGGCTGCCCTGTGGGAGCGATGTCATTTGCAAAACAACCTCAATGGACTGTAAAAGTTAAGTCTCTTCTATGTATCATCTCATTTATACTAACACAGCCCTCTAACTTAATTACTGTTACAATGCCCATTTTACAGATGGAGAAATGGGGGCACAAGGGAACAAGGAAGTAAGCCCAAGATCATGTAACCAGCCAGTGATGGACCAAACTAGACAAGACTGGGTGGGGTTTGAGTCCAGCTAACACTCAGATACAGTGAGAGTGAACTCGGAATCTCCTTTCCAAGTTGCACTTTCCCCCAGACTCCTAACTCCTCCCCCACCCAAACAAGTGTGAAAACTAAATTGCGCTTAGTCAAGGAATCCTGGCAGAGTTTCAGTTTATTTCTAGATAGTTTCTTTCCCCAGGGTTCTCTGTTTTTATGGGGCCTTATTGATACTGCTCCAAAACAGCACATCAGACCTTTGGTGACAGAAAGAAATTTTAAGGGTAGATGGGTTTATGTGGTCACAAAATACACAGAGATGAGGATTTGAGAGCTCTTTTCTGGGAGTTCTGAGGGGTCTTAGGGCACCTAGATTTTTTAGTTGGGGAAACTTTTTTTACCTTTTGCCTAATGGAATACATTGAAATGAGGCTTTGGGACATCTTGGCCTTCCCCCAGAGCAGACATCTGCTCATGGGAGTGTGGTCCCACAGGGACACTGAGAATTCAGTCCCGTCAAACATACCCCAAACAGGAGTGCTGGCTCCCGCCCCTGCTGCTCCAAAGCACCATCTCACCCCACCCCAACTTTGTAAAGGTGCTCAGAAACTTTGGGGACTTCAGAAAATGGGAAGGGCATATGGGAAGGAGAGTCGGGAGTCCCTTCTCAAGACCCTCAGGATACAGGATGGCCAAGTCAAGGGTAAGATCTAGGCTTTAATTTCCCCCTATCTAGTGGTCCTGAGGAAAGATCTCCCAGCCCAGAACCTATAGCAGGACATACACCACTTCCTGCTGTCTGGAGGAGAGAATGAGGGGCTGGGCCTGCAGGATGACTTGTGTCCTCTTTATATCCAGGTAGAGCTAAGAGCAGCTGCATGTGCGGCAGACGCTCATGGACTGCGGGTGAGTGGCTGTCTGGAGGGTGGGCTGGAAGGTGGAGAAGGCTATGAATTGCCTTCCCACTCAGGAGCTAGGACAGGGTCGTGTCACATCTGAGCCATCCAACTAACCTTAACTGTGGTGCATCTTTCCTGCTATCAGAGTTTTGAGTGAATCTACAGATTGACAAGATCCACCCCCAAAAGAGAAACTGAAATCAACTGTCACCTACTCGTGGCAAAGCATCTGCTGACATTTCGTGATCACAGGACAGGGAGCTACAGATTGGGGAATGAGCTCACAGAGTTCCTGGGTGGGCTTGGGCCAGCCTCCTCTCTCTTTTGTCATATGTTTTGATCTGTGGGGTAGGACACCTCAATTCCAGTGTGCCCAGGGTCCAAACACTGGGCCCAGGTGAAAGTCAGAAGCTAAATTCAGCTGCAAGCTTTCACCAAGAGCTTTCTCTGAGCCTAAATGTCTCTTAGACTCCTGACTCCATCCTTTCACAGAGGCTAGTCATTCCCTGGAAAGAGTGGCCTGCCCCCAAGGTCAGGAGTGGACAGGCTGCCCCCAACCAGTCAGATAGAGAAGCCTGCCTTTCTTCACATTCCCCTGAGCTGTTTAGACATCCATCAGCCCAAAGCCACCTTGAGCACTGACCCGTGGCCTGCTGGGGTTTTGGTTCCAGCAAGAAGTAGTCTCCTGGTTTCTCAAAGCCACTTAGAAAGCCCTGAGGCTCAGAACTGGTATTTCTCAGGAGGCCTTGTCTGGGCTTCTTGATCCCAGGAAAGGACCCATTTGAAGGTAGAACAGAGAGAGAGAAGCCTTACAGGAGCCCATTCTCAATACTGCTAGGATTCACTTCCCCCCTTTCCTATCTTTGGTTTCTTTTAATGACATGTTCTCCATCCCAGGCAGGAAAACCATTTCCCTGCAAAATATAAAATCTATTGCTGAGCACTGCAATGAGAATTAACCTTGATTACTACAGTAATTTACTAATCAAAACTGGAGACCTGCTAATCAAGCTGGAATTGCCAGCTGCTTGATTTTTATAGTAACATAACCAAAATTGAACATTTGGTAAACAAGGGGTGTGGGTGTGATGGGGAGAGAAGGCAAGGGAGGGGGAGGGCCTACCATGCTGGAAGGAGATTGGCATTTACCCACTGACCCATCAGCAGGTATGGTAGAAACTTCTCCTGAGTGGGACAGCCCACTGAAACATGCAAGTGGTGAACTGGGGCAAAAAGAGGTTTTTAATGATGTGGCTTGTCTCAGGATAGGTTTTTCCAGAAGCCAACCCCTAGGCAAAAACACTAGGTAAATACTCATCTGGGGGGTAATCCCAGAAAACACCAGTGGAGGAGCTGGAAATGAAGATGAAGACAGGGAAGGGAAGGATGGTAATGCAGAAGGTGTCAGTGAGCGGGTTACAGCTGTGAGCAAGTGGAACTCAAACCCAGAGACTTACTGGGACACTGTGCAGAACGGGCCACAGGCTGGTCCCCACAGCAGGGAAGGAAGCAGTTATCAGGTGAGGGATGCTACACAGTGTTACCTCCCTGGAATCCTGGGCTCCCTCACCTGCAGGCTAGGCAGACTTCTGTCGCTGGAGGAGCTTAGACACCATTCACATGAGTATCTATGGTAGTGTAGATACAAGGCAGGTGGGGCACCTACCTTGCCTGCTACACCTCACAGATATTCCTTAAACTTCTCTTCCATAGGAGACATCAGCTTCTTTGAAAGGCACCTTCTTGAGGAGGAAGGCACCAGGCTCCCTCACGCTTCTGTCTTCTTGTACATGCTGTGCGCTCTGATGGGGATGGGGTCAGCTAAGGAGCCTTTCCCCTGAGCTAAATGACCGTGGTGATCCCAGAGTGCCTTTCCGCTCTGCCCCAAATGACACCTCTACACTGTGCTCTTGGATTTCTATTTCTATCCCCTCCTATTAGACTGGAAACTACTGGAAAGCTAGATTGTGTGCTTTTCTGCATCACTCAAGTCTAGAATAATCCCTGGCACATGGCGGGTTCTCAATAAATCTCTGCTGATGGGTGATTTGACAAATGAGCTTGGGTTGGGGGCTGCAGAGGAAAAAAGGAAAAGCCCTTTCTGCTGCATGACTCCACCCTACCCTCAGACAGCCCCAGAGATGGACAAACAGACAAGATTCTACACCCATGACACACGGGAGGACATAGAAAGCTGGGTTCAACCTAGGTGCAGCTGCTTGGGACATCCACTCAGTCACCTCAAGATTGTAGGTGGCTGAGCCAAAAACTGAGTCCAGCCACGCTGACTCTGAGCGCCTGCTGCTGCCTGGACCACAGAGCATCCTCCCCTGGCCTAGAGCTCCTGAATCCAAAGACCTTACCACCTCCAACCCCGTTTCCTGACAGCATGGAACTTAAACATGTATATATCAGAGTTTGTCTTGATGTGCTCTGCATCCTGTGCTGTTGGTAAGTATTTAGTAATTAACACTGATGATCAAGGGCACTCTAGAGTAGCACATCTCCCTGGAAACACATCTCTTGGCTGAGCAGAGAAAAAGAGGAAGGGAGCACAGCTTGTGGCAGGAAAGCCTGTTCTGGGGCTCGTCCAGCCCCATGATGGTCGTGGGCACTGAGGAGAGACAGTGGGCACAAGAGAGGGCACAGAAGGACACAGAGATCAGGGCGCTTACTGCTGCACATTTCCCCACCTCCAGCCTGAGCGCCCCCAGGACCAGGCCAGGACTGTGCCAGCTCCCCCACACGAATGGTGCTGGCCATCCTAAGACCTCTTGTGTTGGCCTTGAAAAGGGAGAGAAGGTTTCTCACCAGTGAAAATAACACGAAGCATGTGCGGGAGTCAGAGAGCAGGCTTTCCCCAGGAGCTGGCACAGGGCTGGGCCTGGCAGAGAGGCTGAAGAGAGGACTGTTCAGCGGGGAGGAGGCCTGGCCTGGAGAGTGAGATCCTGTGGCACCCAGGGGTGATGGACTGACATTTTTAGGGCAGCAATGGTGGGTGAGGAAGACTAGAAAGGTCTGAGCATTCCACACAACGGAAGCAGCATCCAAGGGATTTGTGGGATGTCCCTCTGCCTAAAGTGTTTTTAGAATCTGGAAAGTCCCAGAGGTCATGGGAGAAACCCCTCTGAACAATAATTGGCCACCCACTTTTGATTTCATGGAGATATTGAAATGAAGGGACTCATCGTCCAGTGCCATGTTCACGTAGCAAGAAGTCCAGGACAGACTGCTGCTTCCAGCCTGCTCCAAAGTGCAGAGATAGCAGGAACCTGCCCAGGAGTCTTCACAGCATGAGCAATGTGGGCATTCTGTTCCCTGCCTGGGCAACGGGCAGCTGCCCAGCTTATATCTTGGTCTCTGAACATGATTTCAATCAATATCCCACATGAAAGCTGCAGACTGCCCTTCCTGAGCAATCAGCTTCATAAGGAGCTCAGTAATGACTGTGCTCAGTGAACACCAAGAGGAAGGGGTCCCAAGGCCACTGCGGGTATAGGGACACCCAGTATATCTGTCCAGCTAACTTCATCTTGTCCCCCTCCTATACTATACAGCCCAGGAGGCAGGACTCTTTTAAAATTAACTTAATTACTCAAGGAATATGCGAACACGCTCTTATTATAAAAACTTAAACGTTACAAATAAAACTGAAATCCTCTTTGACCCTCCCCATTCAAATCCCCCCATATATTGTCATAATTACCTATGAGTGTAGAGCCTTCCAGATATTTCTCTTGCATTTAAATAGGAAGTATATGGCTTTAGTTGGACACGGGGAGTGGTTGGTTTTGCCATCCTTGTTCTTCCCTGCATAAATATAACCTGTATATTTCTCTGCCTCTCAGAGGCAAGCTATCTGTCTGAAGTCTGTTCATGCTCTGTTTACCCATTTCCCCAGCGATGCACAGTTTGGTTAAAGGTGGCCTTCATTATTGCTACACCATGCTACCTTCCGTCCATAAGTATCCTTCCATGTGATTTCTGGAGCAAAGTTTTCTGGTGTACACACCCAGAGGTAGAAATGCAAGATGGGCAGAAGACAGCACCTTTTCAGTCACAGCAGATGCTGCCAATTTGCTTTCCTAAGACTCTGTAGGATGTGTACTGCCCACTCGGTTCCCATATTCTCCCAGTGGTCGGATTCAAAAGTTCTGCCAGTTGGGAGCTTATGTTGCCATTTTAGTTCACATAATTCATCCAACAGGTGAAATTAGGCAGCTTTTCATTTTTTGCCATTGGATTTGATCTAAGAAGTCCTAGCCTTTGACCATCTGTCTATTGAGATGCTTGCGTTTTTATTATTTAGCTGAAGTTACTTCCATATTTATATGCACAAACACATTCTGTGTACTAATGTTTTTGGTTATGGTAGATGCCGCAAGCCATGGAGGGCTTTTTCTCCTCCTTCTTTCTCCTTTTAGTTCTTGCACCCAGGCACAGCTGAGAAGAATCCTTACATCTGGATATGCTGGGGAGTCCTTCCCCACCTCACCTCTGCAAAGCAGAAGGGCCCCAAGCCTGGCATTTGCTACTTCAAAAGCTAAGCAGGTCTTATAATCTGCTTACTTGGACTTTCATGATTAATACAAGCCATGGATTCTGATTGTTGCAAAGAACAAGGATGCCATGGATTTCGGTGCCCCCACCTCCCCTTTGGCATGCATGGCCAACAAGACTAATTAACCAGCGAACTATGTCACCCTAGGCCAGGAGTAGGCCTCAGATCCTTCCTAACAGCAGTGCTCACCACTGTTCCACTGGAGCTGGCATTAAAGAAAATTTATATGTTGTCACTGTCCCAGCAAAATCAAGTACATTTTTATCATCCCACTTAGTAGGGGAGTCAAAGCCTCTCTACCCCACAATGATTAGCATATCAGAGTTTTCATTAAAAAAAAACTCCAGCTGATTGGTTTGACCTCACCATTTAGGAAAATGATAATAGTAACAAACTAACATTTATTGAGTGGTTACTATGTGCCAGACACAGAGTAAAATGCTTTACACTTATTTGTCATTGATTCTGACAGCAGCTACTTAAGTGAGATAGTGCATGTCATAGGGTCAAAGTAAGAATGCCCCTCTCAACTTGACCCTTTCCTTTCCTAAGATGTGTGCTGCAAGACACCAGCTGTCCTTCCCAGCTGACCCATTATTAGTTAGCAGGTTTATCGCCTGAGATGGTCAAGAGCTTACTGGAGCACGGAAATCTGGTTGTTTTGTTTTGCTGTTTTTTATTTTTTGTTTTTTTGTATTCATGACCTGGAGTGCAGATCTCACCTCACTGAAAATGGTGTATGAGAAAAATGCTAGAATGAGATTTCACTGGGTAGTTGTGCCCATGTATAGTAGTTGCTGGCGGTGGCCCTGCCAGGCCTACCTGTATGGCTGTGGGGCTTATCTCAGGTTGCCACGATTGCTGGGTGGTAACAGGTATGCATCTCCTTAGAATTGTCCTCAACCATTGGGAGTCACCTCACTTGTAGTACCTGCCTTCAGGAGGTGTCCCCAACCAATGGCACACTAAACAGGAATACAGAAGTGCAGAACCCCTGAGTCAAGATGGGACAGCTCTTAGTGCCATTCACACTACAGATGACCCCATGGGGTGAGGACAGACTGCAGCTGGACCCGTGTGTTTGCCTGGCTTCTTCCCCTGCTGCCTCCTGCCTCTTCATCCCTCTAAGGTTTTCATAGAGAACACTCCCTCCACAAATCCCTTGCCTGAATTATCTAGGTATGCTTTGTCTCAGCATTTAAATTTCTGAGTATCTTTGCTTTAAAAACCACTGGCCTTTATTTAGTTATAAATCACCCAGCTAACCACCCAGTTCTCCCCTTCTGCTTTTATGGGGGTAAACATGACCGTAATGTTGAAAGTTCTTCTATTCTTTCATCCACAGATACCCTATTAAATAGGAGGCAAAAAGCATCAGACCAGTTTTGGTATAGAAAAACCAAGACACAGAGGGCAGCTTGCCCATGAAGTTTCCTCTGGCAAACATCATGGTTTGCCTGATATTTGGGTTGAATAGGTGTTTCTCTCTGAGCTTCAATCTGAGCCTCACTCACTGCTCCTCACTCCCGTGTGTCAGAAGTCAAGGCCGACCCTCATATGAAAATGAGAACCAACCATGCCAGTTTGGTCAAAATCACCAGGGGGTTTCCAGGTTTCTGTCCATTTCTCAGGGGCTTCAAGTTCACACCCCCAAGGGGAGGGCTGAGGAGCCATCATCTTTTGCTGCCTGTCCCCTCATCTTGCTGGCTGCCTCCTGGACAAGGTGTGGTTTCACACTCCTGCATCTTCCTGGCACACTGAAGAGCCGACAGCACCACCGGGCCAGCTCTGGTCACCCTGCCCTCTCCTACCCCTCACTTGGGGATAGATGCCTTCCGTGGAATTTCATTTGAGGGCAACAAATTAGCTAGAGGTTTTCAGGTAAAGAGTCATACTGAGAGAACAATCGAACAGTAATTATTGAAAACAGGTTCCTCTCCCCACCATGCATCAGTGTTTGAGAGGATGACTCTCTCTAGGGAGGGCAGGTGAGCTCTTTGCACTCAGGACTGTAATGTGAGGCCAGAACTTGAAGACGGCAGAGCACAGGCGGGAGGAATAAATGGAGAGTTTTCGTGCTGTAGCAGGGTGGTTTCCAAGTTCATGTCAATTTATTCCACAATCAAAAGCAATCCGCCTCACTTTGCCAAATCATGCAGCAGTTCTCTCCCCATTCCATCGAGGAACGGGAGACGGTAACAAACAGCATTACAACGTCACAAATCAATTTTATTGAAAACGTATTAGGTTTCAGTAAGACTGAAGGATCAGACACCGGAGGAGAGGAAGCTAGGGGAGAAGAGACAGCGTACCAAGATTTACTTCTGAGTGCTACAAAATATTGAACTAAAAATAACATTAAAGATGAAATTTGTAATGAATCTCAAGCTGCTAAATTCCCCACGGCTGGGTCTGCCAAAGGCTTTGCAGCAATCCTCTGTTCTTTCCTGTCTTTATTTAAATATTTTATACAGTTGTCTATGTTCATGTGCAGTGTGAACTGTCATTTATATTTCAGTCCACTCTAAAATGGATCTTAGGCTACCTCAAGCTGCGCGCTGCATGGAGCAGGTCTGAGCTGAGAGGTAGGTTGGAATGAGTCGTCTAAATGAAGACAGATACTTAATGTACTTTTTGTGTACTTATATTTGACTGTCATGGCTTCTGCCCTAAACCTGATTTGTAATTCTATGGGTTTTGTGACATTATGATAAGATGAGATGTGCGTAAGACTCCCATTTAGCAGGGACATTGATGGACATTTGAGTTAAAGAGAGTGGTTGACGGGAGTGAGGCAGGATTTGGACCCTGAGGCTTAATGCTTAGCAGAAGAACTTGCTCCATCTGGAGCCGTAGTATTTCATGCTTTTCTGTACATTAGACTTTGCCAAAGTGAACTTTTGGAAGAATAAAACATTTCCAAGATAAATTCAATTTTCCCTAGTGTTGAACTTAAACTTTCTATGTCACTTAATGATTTACTCAGGTTTGGGTGAAAGAGTGCATTTTCCCAGTTTGCACAGGGAGGGGGAGGATGGAGAGGAAATGGTGAGGCCAGCTGGGAAAGAAAAGGAAGGAGCGAGTGCGGTGGTGGATGCAGAGGCCTTGGAGGGGTCTCCTGGGCTCATCACACAAAGGTTTGTGTGTGTGTGTGTGTGTGTGTGTGTGTGTGTGTGTGTGTGTGGTGGGGGTGGGCACGTTGTTCTCAATAAAGTTCCCCATCTTGTTCTGCCAACAGGCTGGGTGCCTGGCATATCACAGCACTGCATGCACAGCTTGATGAGCCACTCCGTCCTGGGGTAATGGAAGTGCAGTGCAGTGCAGGGCTCCTTACAGCACCTTCCTTTCCCAGGCTGCTCACCAAGTGTCACCCAGACTCACCCATCAGCCTCCTCTGGCAGTGCTTTCCTGGCAACCTGATGTAGTAAGAATAGTTTATTATCTCCCAGCATCCAGTAGAAGGAGTTCTGTTCTGTCTGCTCCTGGCCCTTGACCGTTCCCCTGGTCCATTCCTAGAAATGCTCTCATCCTGGACCAAGCATCACCTCTGGCGGCTTTCTTGGGTGCTTAAGATTCTAGTGCCCATCGATGTTGCTAACAACACAGCACTGGGATCTCTAGGGCATCTCCTTGAAGAGTTTACCACGGCTCATGTAGAAACGTTTGTGTGGGCAAAGGTACAGAGAAGTAGGGGGAGTAGTACAGAGGTCTCCCACACTGGATTTTCTCTAAAATCCAAAGATCTAGGATAAATATAACCATATCCAATATTCCCGGTGTGTACAGGGAATACCCAGAAGTGGGTAGTCTCTCTCTCACCTCCTGCTCTCTCCTGTCCTCATCTTATGCTCCTCCCATATCTTACACAGGATCCTGAAAACACCACAGCAGTCCGATTGCCTGATCCAACCCTCACTCTCATTCCTGCTGGCCTGTGACAATGGGAAATCAGGTAACCTTGCTATGGGGGATTGAATGGTGGTCCTCAAGATGACATGTCCATGTCTAATGCTCAGTCTGTGACTGTGACCTTGTTTGGGAAAAGGTTCTTGAAGATGTAATAAGGTAAGGATGTTAAGATGATACCATCCTAGGTTATCTGTGTGGGCTCTGAATCTAATGGGAAGTGTCCTAATGTGAAATGGGAGAGGATCAGACATGGAGGAAAGAGGAGAGGGCAATGTGAGGATGGGGACTGACAGCAGTGGTGCAATCACAAGCCGCGGAGTACCCAGGAACACCAGAAAAGTCAAGGAACAGACTCTGCCCCAGAGCCTTTGCAGGGAGCATGGCCCTGCTAACACCTTAGTTCCAATTCCAGGTTCTGACCTCTAGAATTATGAGAAAATATATTTCTATCATTTGAGGAGATTGCCATGGCTGCCTTATGAAACTAACACACTCTCCACCCTTTGTTTCCCCAACTACGCGGGAATGTTGTGATGCTGACAGGAGCTTTGAGAGACAAGGATATGTCCAGGTGAGGGGGCAGGTAACCAAGAGTGGGCACAGTGCTGACGTGCAGTGCTGTAACCGCCCTCCCTGGCCACATATATTCTCTCCAATATCCACATATTCCTGGGATCCTTTTCATGGCCTTTTCCTTCCCTCTGCCTTTAGGGACTCTGCCCCACCTTTGAGTGGCATGTCCTATAAGCCATTCAGGATGTCCACAGAGATCATTCCTTCTGATGGGTCGGGGAGGGGTCTTGACCTCAGGGTCAGCAGGATCCAGCCTCAGACTCCACTGGGCCTCAGGGAGTCAGAAGAGCAGCTGTCCCTCCATCCAGGGCCCTGAGTGTCCTCCCAGGCTGCACAAGGCTGTGCCTCTCCCAAAGGCCCACACAGAAGCTGCTGTGGTCAAAGCCCCTTTGACGGCAGGCACCCCAGAAGCCCACTCATTCAGTCTTCAGCAACCAGGTGAACTCTGTCATGAGGAAAGCAGGCAGACACCTGTGGTGATAAGCCAGGCAGGGAAGACAGCTCTGCCTTCTGGGATGTGCCACCTGGAAATGGGAAAGCTGCCAGGCCTCAAGGCGACACAGCGTCTCCCTCTGCAGACCATTTCTGGGCTGAAGTTAGGAATCCATGGGGTCCAAGTTGCTGTCCCCAAGCATTGATGGGAGGAGGCTGGCTCCCAGGACCTCTCTGCCCCAGCTCCCTGCAAGGAGAGGGCAGCTGATGGGGCTTGGGTCAGACAACGGTTCCAGTTCCATTCCAGAAAGACCAGGGTGAGAAGGCCACCTAGTACAACATGGTCCCGTCTCTACAGCTGGGGTCATTTCCCAGGCACAGGGTACAGGGAGGGCAGATTCCCTTCTTCCGCCAATATTCCTCAACCAACGTCCTTCAGACCCTAGGTTCTATAACTGGACAAATTTTTCTGGGTGGATCAGGCCTGGCCAGGCCCCTCCCCAGACAGGCACCCATGGTCCTGGCTTTGATGATTCTGCAGATGATAAAGAGGCCTTGTGGCTGGGGATGAGGGCACGAGGGGCTGCATTAAAACTTCAGGCTGTGTTTCTGTGGGGACCCTCCCCAAGAACTGTGTTCCCAGCAGGGCTCTCCTGGAAAGCCTTGTCAGGTTATGCATATCTTGGGACTTCTAGAGTGTGGGAGCACCACAAGTATGTGCGCTCTCAAGCTCTCAAACCCTTGGAGGAGGTCAGGAAAGAAGCCCAGTCCCTCTGTATCCAGAGGGCTGACCTTCTCGTCTCCCTTCCACACACATCCAGGCTCCACCTACACATTAGTTTATCCTAGACTTGGAGCTTAGCCATGAAAGGCAGTACTATTTAGTAGTAGAGAATTCCATGGCAGGGTGTCTACAGTCTGGGGTCTTTCCCCATCCTGCATCCTTAGTTAGGCTCTCTGGGCCTCAGTCTCTTCATCTGTATAGTGGGCACAGTAAGGCCAGCCTCTGGTGGTCATGAGCATGCTAGGGGGTACTTTGAGAGGTAATGCAATATTGCGGCAGTAATCAGGGCACAATGCAGGGTCCTCTGGCTTGCTTGTTTTAAAGGCAGACTTTCCACTGGTGCGTGTGGAGTCAAGCTCCTGGAACACACAGTGGGGAAAAGACTGCAAACAGGCCTGGTGGCCTTCCTCATACTGAGAAGAGTGGGGCATGGGGAGGGGCTGTGGGCCAGGGCAGCTGCCTGCTGGGCTGGGGTTCTGTGAGGCTAACTCCCAAGGGATGCACCCTGCCCTGCCCTCCCTTTGTCCCCTTAACCTCCCTGTGTTTCCTCACTGACCCTAGGCATGCATTGACTTGTGACCCTCTTGCTGTTCACAGAATGCAGGCATTCATACTAAAGGACAGCAGGGTGATGATTAGCTCTCAGAAACCTCCAGCCATCAGGAGGGGTGGGGGCTAGGCTGTCTCTGGGGGCAGCCACAAAGCCACAGCCTGATCTGTGCCCCTGAGCTCTTCCTCACCAAGGACGACACGTGTCCTGGAGAAGTTGGCCCAAAAGTGGTAGAGAGGGGTCAAGAGACTGCATGTTCACAGAATGAATACTTAAGGTGATGTCTAAACGCCCAGCCTCTCTGCCTGGTCTCCCAGGAAACCACAAGGGGTGACCAGAACAATGACCCCCAAAGATATCAGATCCTGGCTTAGTCTGTTCAGGCTACTATACAAAAATACCACAGACTGTGTGTCTTATAAACAACAGACATTTATTTCTCACAGACCTGGAGGCTGGAAGTCCAAGATCAAGTTGCCAGCTAGCTGGCATTGTGGTGAGGCCCTCCTTCTGATTGAGAGCTGCTACTTCCTCATTGTGTCCTCAGGAGGGAAAGAGTAAGGGGACTCTCTGGAGCCTGTTTTATAAGGCAGTGATCCCACTCAGGATGCCAACACCACGACTGAAGTATCTGCCAAAGGCCCTACCTCCTAATACCATCACCTTTGAGGTTAGGATTTTGATATATGAAATCTGGGGGGGAAGGTCACACACATTCAGACCATAGCAGGTCTTAATCTCTGGAACTATTAATGTCATCCCAAAAGGAAAAGAGATCTTTGCAAATGTGGTTAAGGATTTTGAGATGATGATATTATCTTGGTGGGCCCCAAATGCTGTCACAAGTGACCTCCTAAGAGGGAATCAGGGAGATTTGACACAAAGAGAAGAGAAGGCTTTGGGAAGATGGAGCAGGGAGAGATTTGAATACGCTAGCAATGAAGCTTGGAATGATGCAGCCGCAGGCCAGAGAGTGCCAGCTGCCACTAGAAGCTAGAAGAAAGGAACGGATTCTCCCCCAGAAGCTTCCTGAGGAGCAAGACCATGCTCACACCTTGTTTGGGTCCCAGTGATGTGGATTTTGGAGCTCAGCCTCACAATCTGTGATAGAATAAATGTCTGTTGTTTTAAGTCACCAAGTTTGTGGCAGTTTGTTACAGCAACCACAGGAACCTAATACACAACATAAGGCAGATCTTACTCACAAGAAGTTGCAATAGAACCACTGCTTAGAGCACCAGCTCCCGTGGTTTCCAGCTTAGGGCTCTGTCTTCCCAAGCTCCAGGGAGTGGCACTACACTCAGATCTGTCCTGCTCCCTGGATCTTTTTCAAGAGTCATTCTTCCTAGTGGGATGTGAGTTCTTGGAGGTCCAAGGCCATGAGCTACTCATCCCTGCATGCGCAAAGCTCAGCACAGCATTTGGTACAGAAGAATGGATAAAAAGAATTTTAAATTATCAGCACAGGTAAGCAGCTAATGCAAAGTGAGTTAGTAAATGAAGAGAACAGGATCTGCCACATGGCTGGCAGATGTCTTAGAGAATAATCTTATGTTAGTGTTTGTCTTGCATTTGATAGGCCTCTTCCAACATGTTCCTTGCTTTCCCAATAAGTGTTCCAAGCTCCTGAAGGCAGTGTCCCTCACAGCAGAGACCTGTGTGGGGCTTAGCACTCAGCATGTTCTCAGTGAAGATCCACTGATTGGCTGGTGATTGACTGAACACCTTGATCAAGCTGTACCTGCATGCACATCCCTTTGTCTACCAGTACATTTCATCTAATCCAATTTGAACTGGTTCTCTTTCACCTGCCAATGAAACCCAGGTCAAATACAGAATGCAGTGCACAATCTTAGAGCTGGAGGGAAATGAGAACTAGGCACTGATGCCTGTCCAGGTGGAGAACAAATATTTGCCTGGCAAGGACATCTACTCACTGGCCTCAGGTGTACAGGACAGTGAGCTCTACTCTAAAATGTAGAGTACAAGAGTCTCAAACTTCAGCTTCTGTAACTCCGAGGAATGTCCAGGAAGCTTCATTTTTAATTAGCTTCTGACACAAGGGTCTGATTCCAAGGCTACCTATGGGAGACAATGACAAAGACCCCTAAAGTAGAACTAAATGAAGCTTTTCAGCTTTCCATGGACCCGTGACTGAAGTTGAGAGTTTGCTCTATGCTTAAGCACAGGCATGATTTTTAAAATGCAGGAGTGATAAATGACACAAAATTATCTGGCTCCATTTGGGGAGGAGCCCAGCTGGACATCAGTCAAGACCTATTTGCATATGCCAGTGCTCCATAGCAAAAGCAATTGCTCAGGAGGAAGCATGAAAATGCAGTGCAGAGAAAATTGCCAGAAGACTTGAATGAACACAGGGTAAACACACTGAGAAGTTTTGGTGTAAACATGTCTTTTTTAAGAGTTGGTGATTATTTCTAAAAATTATGGATTTTCATTTGCTTTGGGAGAAGCAGCTGTCACTCTGGAAGACAAACTTTGAACCAGAAAAGACTGTATTTTAAGCTGAGTGTTCTTGTTTTTAGGATGGGGCAGGGGACCCTCTGGCAGCATGGCACTGCAGGATTCTGGCCTGTGTATCCTCTGCAAAGAGACCACCCGCACATTGCCACTTCTTCCAGGAGAGTTAAATGTCTGCCTTGATAGACTCTGGACACTCTGCAATCCCTCAACATTCCTGTACAAGCTGATGGGGTGGATGGCCGAAGTCATAATTGTGAAAAAGGGGAAAGCGTGAAACTAGGAGCCAGAAGGCTATTGGAGCTGCAGGAGGGCTTCTTCCCCTCTCTGGGGCTCAACACTCCCCTCTGTTACGTGGAGGAATGGGACTCCAGAGGTGTGGGTACTCAGTAATAGGAGTAGCTGCCAGGGTTTGAGGCAGCACATGGACAGCCCATTAAATAAAAGTAGACACCAAGTTGAGAAATGTGCCCATGCTTTCATTCTCTTTCTGACCCTCTGATTACATCAAAGACTCAGTTTAGTGCCAGCATGTCTTTAACATCTTTCTCCCATTTTGTTCATCTTTTTCAACAAAATGTTATGAGACCTAAGGCACAGAACTCTAGGCAAGCAGAAGTATTTAGCCAGCTTTTAATAATGCTGTCTTGTTTTCATTTAATTCAAAGCAGGTGATCACGGTTTTACATCTATGGTAGTGGTGTTAACGTTCCTTATAAATACATGTGTGTGAATACAAAGAATGGGATCATTGCAACTGATGCACTGGGGAAGTACAAGTGTGGATGTGAGATGGAGAGGGGTACCATCACATACTTGATGTTGGGGAAACCAGTGTCACCCTATTCCACCAAACTTTCCAGCTCATCTTCCTGTAAGACCAGTCACTGTTCTCAATAGGCCACATCTTATCCCTGGTTTCAGAGGGGCCACAGAGCACCAGGACTGCCTTTCTTTTCCTGCTGACACCTCTAACCTACAGCCACAGAACACACCCTTTCTCTCTCATTCATACCACTGATGTCTACACCCTCTTGGATTCCCTTGACACTAATATTTCCATCAAAAAACATATATTTGGGTGTGTGGACTGCATCAGAACCCAGTAAGTTTTTCTGCCTGCCTGTTTACATTAAAAATACTCATTACAATTCAAATTACTTTGAAATTATGCTCATCTGGATTGCTGTGCTTCATAAAGACTCCCATGCCTGTCTCTTTCTGAGGTTGTAAGTTAAAATATTTTTATTATGATAGAAACTGCTTTAAAGACTCCTTAGACATTTACTAAACTGTGTATAAGACAGCTTCATGCTGAATAACCCCTCTCTCAGAGAGAAATTAAGAATGAGAAGTCAAGAAACTAACATTGCTTCGAGCATTAACATGAGGTTTTGGGTATCTGTTCTAGTGATACAGTGAGTGCCAGCACGCACACTTTAATCATGAGTTAGCTTCATCCATCATTGGCAGCATGGAGGGAATTACTCGAGCTCCTTGCCCTCAACAAGAAAGGTTGCATTTTCTAACCTTCATCAGTGAATAAAATGCACAGGCAAATACATTTTAGCTAATATGAGAGGGCACTCAGAGTTTTTAGCAAGGTAGTGAGCCTCAAGTCACCACAGGAAGATTCTAATCAGAGGCTTGATTGCCACCTGCCATTGTAGAAGAAGTTTAATCACAGGATGTGTGGTCCCCATCCCCTTCTAGCTCTGGGACTGTACACTGCATCCCTGTTTTGACACAAATTTTTGTGGCAAGTGAAAGACACCCAGCTGACACTGAATTAGGTAAAATGTATTGCTGAACAAAGGGGCTGCACATCTTGGTACAGATGGATCCAGGTGCTCAAGTGCCATCATCAGGAGGCCATCCCTACCCTCCTCTCTGCGTTCCCAGTGGCTCCATTGTACAGAAAGAAGAAAAGATGGCCTCTTGTTCTTCCAGGCTAATATCCCACCACTCCCATGGATGAGCAGCAGCCTCTTTCTTAATTGTCCAACAAAAGTCTTGAGGTTTTCCTAAGAAAATAATCAGAAAGATTCACAAAAACCTATGTACAAGGTTGTTCATTTGTATGTACTTTCTACTGTAAAATAATTGAAACACCTTTAATGCCCAGTGATGGAGGACTGGTGAAATAAATAGTAGTATATCCAAATGGTGGAATACTATGCACCCAGTAAAAAGGATATTTTTCTGAAAACAATGATACAAAAATATTTTAACATATTGTTAAGCAAGATGTGAAAATGAATAAATAATAAGGTCATGATTTTGTTATGAAATATTTATTAATAAAAAGGTGGTTGCAGATGTGCCAATATATTTCTGTGAGTGGAGGTACTACAGATGGAATTATTTTTAAAAATTTGTTTTATGGTTTTGATTATGAATATGTATTGCTTTATATATTTAGAAAAAAAGTTGTCTTGCCTGAGGGTTTCAGCCCCAGATAAGTTCACTATGGATTCAATGAGATGGAGAAATGACACTGGAATGTTTTTGAGGTAAAAGAATTTCATACCTGGCTTTATTCTCCTGGCAATAGGTGGGGCATTAGAATCACATCTGCATCCAACAGTCTGCAGGTCTGTAGTCCTCCGTCTCTGCCTCCACCCAGAGCACTGGGCAGAAGAGCTCTTTATATAGTGACTCTGTCAATAATAGCTTATTGTCTAAGGGTGTGGAAGCAGTAGCCTAGCTCCGGGCCAATTACATCATCAAGTAGTTTGGGCTCAGGTGAGGATCCTGACAATAGGAACTTCCATTTTCTCCACACTCCCCCCCTCCAGGATTCTTGCTTCACAGTCTACATGCCCTCAATCTTCTGGGATGGTCCCTGTGAGAGAAAGCTGGAGCATTGTAACCAGATTCCGCAGCAGCAACAGAGGATAACAACATGCAGATAATAATGAAAATTATGATACAACAAAATTTTGATACAGGTAACAAAAATGACAATAATCCTCAGGCCTGAGGAGGTCATTCTAGCTATATTCAAGCTGGTTCTGCTCAGATGAGTTCATGACTCACACTTTCCAGGAGAGGCCAGTAGCAGTACTGACAGGGAGCTCCATGCACCCCAGTGAGTAGCTGTTTTTTGTTAGGGTGTGTGTCCAATCCAAAAAGATGTTAGAGAAGATTAACCTTAAGGGTGATAAGACACATGTTTTAATGACACCAACATAAGCAAATCTTGTCCATCAGGTAGGATGCATGCAAGTGAGTGGTCCTGTGATAGGACTATGGCTGGAAGGGGGTCCAGTTCAGGTGCAGTATACCCTACCTTTACCCCTCTCCCTGTAGGGGTTACTGATGGGTCTACATACAGTGCTACTGGAGGTGCATGCACTGGCCATGCATTTCCTGGTAAGATGCTCCTACATTCTGGCCATTTAGGATATACTATCATGATCTTTGGGGGCCACTCTTTTGTTACTTCAGGAATACACAGGAGGCCAGATTCCAGGCCTTGTCCCTAAGGTGCCAGGAAGGCCAAGCATTACTGGCCCATGTGTCAAAATGTCCAAGGCCACATCCACTCAAAGGAGTCTTCAGGGTTTAGTGCAGTTGATGCTGGTAGCAACATATTATTCTGGTGGCCAAACCTCAACTTCAGCCTCTCCCAAGTCTACTAACTGTACAGGTAACCTCACTTATGGACTCCCCTAAGTTAGGGGCAAAAATGGCTAGTAGGGGCCCAAAGGGGGGTGTGGGAGCCATTTGAAGCACCATGTTTCTCATTCCTGCAGTAAAAGGCTCCTCATGTGGACCATAATTCTCTGAACTATTGATGTCATATTTCATGCCCAACTCCCATGGCACCTGTTGGAGCTCAGCATACATCTGCCATCTAGCAGGGAAGGACGGTACATCACCCTGATGGGCTACACAGTAAAAAGTGAGGCCATAAGCCAATAGAGGCAGGAGTAATTTTTTTAGGTCTGATGTGAATTTTATAATTGCTGCCTCAAAGCAGGATGAACTGTCAGGGAGGCCAGCTTTCCCATCTCTGTTGCAGACAGAACAATTCCATTGCCCCTACATCCCAAAGATACAAAAGCCAAGCTGATATTGACTTTGAGGGCTTCTGCCAAAACTGGGAGCCCAAATCCACCAGATCAGACTGAGCATAGGGGTGGAACATAGAGTGCCCCATGACCTGGGGAAGGGGCTACCCCTCTCCCAGAGGAACCATCTGTTGCTGCATCTTTATTTTCTTTACAACAACTGGGTGGGCTTTCAATAAAGGAGGAGTCAGTGCCTCCAACACCACCCCTTTGTCCTTCCCCAGCTCCTCCATTTCTGGGGATGATGGCACCTTTCTCTCCACTCCCCCAAGTGACTCCTCCGCTACACCCTTTACCTTTGCTAGGGTGCCTCGCAGCAAGGCTAGCTCAGTCTTCAACCGCTCTCGCACCTTCACCTCAATACCTCGCAGCTGGCGTTCTCACGCTGCCTCTTCCTGTGCTTCTCACAGGAGTATGTCCTTCTCCTCCTTGGCCTTTGCCTCTTCCACAGCACCTTGTAGCAACCACTTTCTCATTCTGCAAAGGATCTTTTACCTTCTCCACAGAACCTCTCAGCTCATGTTCTCTCACTGTCTCTTCTGTGCTTTTTGCAGGGATATCTCCTCCCTTAAGGCCTTTACCTCTTCCACAGTGCCTTGCAGCAATGCCATTTCATTTTTTAACATATCTTTTACTTCCTCCACAGCACCTTGCAGCTTGCATTCTTGTGCTACCTCCTCTCATATCAATACCATTTCATTCTTCAGTGAATCCACAGGACATTACAGCTCGCGTTCTCATGCTGCCATTTCTCATGCCTCTCAAAGGAGCACATTCATCTCATCTGTAGACTTTTTGAATACTGTGAGAAACAGCCAACCTACAGTTCCCATGTCATGGACACTCTGTTTCTCAAAGAACTTCCTTATTATGCCAAAGGCCATGTCTACTGCCTCAGGTGTTACCTCCACCTGCCTCCAGTCTTGGGGTGGGGCCCAGCCCTCTAGGATGCCAGCCACCTCAGACCACATGCTCACTGGGGACACTCTTAATGTCTCCTCATTCTTAGGGGCAGTCCGCTGAAGTACCCCTCCCATAAGGGCAGTCTGTTCCAGCCTGTCTACAATGAAACCTGCCAACTATGCCAGTTGTGTTCTGAGAATTTCAGCCCTGGCCAAGTTCACTATGGATTCAGTGAGGCCAAGAAATAACAATAGAACATTTTTGGAGTAAAAGGGTACACAGCTTTATTCTCCTGTCAATAGGTGGGGCATTTGAATCATGTCTGCATCCAATAGTCTGCAGGTCTGTCACCCTCCTCCATCTCTGCCTCACCCACAGCACTAGGCAGAGCTCTTTATGCAGTGATTCAGGCAATAATAGCTTATTGCCTATGGGTGTGGGAAACAGTAGCCTAGCAGTAGGCCAATTACATCACCAAGTAGTTTAGGATCACGTGAGGATTCTGATAGGAATCTACATTTTCTCTACAAAAGGAAACAGGTATTGTTTAGAAATCTGGATAGGTATGACAAGAAGACCCCCAACCTGGGGCAGCAGGAAGACCCATAGAAACGGCTCTTTCTCTGATCCACAGGGTGGCAGGAATCTGCTTGCCTATCTGATGATGCAACATGAGAGCTGGTGTGATGAGCCAGATGAGGACCTGCAGATGAGCTTTGGCCCAGTCCTCAGGTGTTCTGGCTACTAGCTCTTGACTCAGCTTTGCAGAATACTTATACTCACACAGAAGAGACAGCATTGGAGGCCATGATCAGAGTTAAATATTCCAAATAGTTAATGAGGTTTACATGCACACACACACACACACACACATATGCTATAGTATTAAACCAAGCTATATGTTGGATACAGTTTTATGGCACAGATACTTCAGAAGCTCACAGGCCTCCTTGGTGTCTACCCATTTTACACTGCAGCTTCCCAGTAAAAGTTGCATTGCCTCTTCTGGTATGAATGAAACTCTTCTTGCAACCCACGGAGGCATCAGTGTGATGGATAGCTCACGGTACCCAACTGCAGCCAGAATCCTGGGGCCAGGAGCAAACTCCTTGGTTGCAAAGCCACCAGGTAACAGCCTCAGGCTCTTACCTGTCCCCGAGGAGACAGAACTTGGCAATTGTGAGACAACCCCAACACCACACCTTCCAAAACTGGGCTTTCCCCTGTCTGAATTATTGGCCCTGGCTTTTCATTGTTGTTTCTATTCTGGATAATTCCTGAGCTGTTCCCCCCTGCATTTTTTGTTTTTGAAGTCATTTGAGAATGGCTCCTAGGAGGATTTGAGTTGAACCACATATTTGAGGAAGGGCAAAATTTGGTAGGAATGATGTAGAGAGAACTGTATATAAGAACTGTGGGACAAATGCATGTCCTTATTCACTGTGAATGTACCACATACATACTGGACACTCAGGGAACAGTGCTGAGCAAGGGCCACAGGTCTGTCCTTGTGAGTAGCAGAGGGTAACAGAGAATCGTATCTTTGTGAGCATGTATGAGGCCAGCTGAGTGCCATCGAGTAGAAAAAAATAATGTTTTCTATTTAAAAACAACAAATACCCCAAAATAATGAATGAATGAATGAATGAATGAAACACAATGCATAATGACCATAAAACTCATAGCAGAGTGGTCTGACTCAGTCTAGGGGCAGGGAAGTTATCCTTAAGAAAGTGCCATTCAAGCTGAGATCTGAAAAGGATGAGCAGAAACTAGCCCTACTTGGGCCCAGAAGTTCCAGAAAGCAGGAGGACAAAGGCAGGTGCAAGAGAGAAAATGGAGAGGGTCCAATGCTTGAAGGTACTTTATGTCTGGTCAGGATTACCCTGATCGCTGCCCAAGGAATAGCAAGAAATGATGTTTTAGCCACTTCCAGCCTCCTCAATGTCCCTGCCATGAGTCTTGTTCTTCACCCTGACTCAGCAGTCCAGTTGAGCTGTCAGCTCCTAGTGGTCACATTAAGAGATCACCAACCTGAGAGCTCTGTGGCCCCACGGGGGGCTGCCCTCTTGCCACAGCCATGGGCACAGTAGATAGAGATGGGGGTAGTTAGCTGAGGAAACCAGGTCTCTGCCTTCTGTAGTTCAGGCTGCTTCATGCACACAGAGGAAGGCTTGGAGGGTGGCTGAGAGCTCTGAAGGACAGCTCCCAGTCCAACGTGGCACGCCGAGGGCCTGGGAGGAAGGGTGTGGCAATAGTGAGAGCTGCCATGGTGGCTGGCCTCAGGAAGTCACGCAGCCCTTCCCCATATCTACAGGCAGGCACTGGACATGCCTGGGAATCTTGGAGGGGCTTCTGCCCTGAAAGCCTGAGGGTTCCCTCAGGAGGCCTCTGAGCCAGAAAGTCAACCTAAATCCCGCTGTCATCTCCATGCATTTCCTCCTGCTCTGCCTGAGGCCAGGATGGGTATATGTGATGATTTTCACTATTGCAAGGGCAATATCAAACAGACAACAAAAGTATCAAACTGGATTAGGCTTGGAGTCAATGTGAGGGTGAAGTGTAGGTCCAGCCTGGGGCTTAAACTAGGTCATGAAAATTCATTCATAGCCTGACAGGACATGGGCAAATATTCGAGTGTCCATCAGCAATCCTAGGATCATACCCTCCTCTCAGCAGCCATGGCAGAAAGCTTCTCATCCCTGGAGGTTCAGGCACAAGTCCTGCACTCCCAGTGGCCACGACCTGCTAGGGAGCCTGGCCCGATGTTAACTGATTCAGGCTAGGTCATAGGTTCTACTGGGGGCCAGAAGAGTGAGAGGGGAGGGCGATTTCTAGTCCCAGCCAAACATCACAGATTGAGAATATGGTAGAACTGTTTTCCTCTAAGGAAAACCAAGGCGTTGTCAGCAAAAGGAGGAGGAAAAAGAGCTGGGCCGTCAGACCGACAGCTGTTGACCTTCAGGAAGGAAGGACGCCCACTTGTAGACTCCCTGGTCCTTCCCACCTCCCCTCGCCCTCTGCTTCAGCCCCAGACAGACAGCCTCCCATGAGAAGTACGTGTGGATGTGGAGAAGGGAGCATGGCACCCCATTTACACACTTCTTATAATGTGCTTAGGAAAATCTGCCTGTGAAGACCGAGCTGAGTTTCCCATCCTCCATGTTCAAGTTTGCTGTTAAAACAGCTCCGTCTACTGCTCGGCACAGTGCTGGCTGCTCTGAAAGTGTGGGCCTTTTTTGTGACTTCACCCTTCCAGACTTGCCATCATGAACATCAGAGGTTCTGATCTCAGGTGAGAAGCAGTTTGGGGCTTTGCCCTGCGCTTTTCCTCTAGACTCTGCAAAACATGGTCTCCTGAAAATTTTTCACAAAACAGTTATTTCTCTCTTTTGGCCAAAAATTGAATTACATGTCTGCCTTTGCCTTCTTAAAGAAATATTTATGATCTATCTATTAATAATGTATTTGAGGATGACTGTACTAGTACATACTATATATGCACAAAATTAGATATATTAAATTATGTAAACATACAAAGACTGAAAATCCTATTCCACAGACCCATTTTTAGGTCTATACATTCAGGGCATATGTTTCTTTCTTAGAAATAAATGTGCACCATTGTCCCAAATATTATAATTCATTATTGTAGGTATTTGGATTTTTTAAAGCTTTTTTTCCCATGTGCACACACAGAAAATGAAATGCTTTTCTTAATTTCTAAAATATCACTTATGGATTTTAAATACATCAGCAATTGTGTGCTGTTTTCCCTTCTCAGTTCTGCTTTTCTCTATGGCCCCTCCAGAGGAGAAAACTGGATCAGGTGTTATCGAATAAGGTAGCTGGCTAGTCAGGGAAGTCACTTTGGAGAGGTGGGGGTCACTCTGACATGCTCCCAGCAAACTTTTTGGTCTTCTTTTCCCCATTCCTTTACCACTAGCACTGCTTTCCAGGAAGGCAAACTGCCTGTCCCCCACTCTGCCTCTGGCCTAAAGGCCTGGCCATTTTGTATCATATGACTAATTCAGACTAACTGTCATGGATCAAATAGCAGCAAAATATTTCCAGTTGCCAGTCTCCTGTTTTCCTCTGTTATCTAAGTAAACATTTGTTCTGCTTATCGTTTCTGAGCAAAGACATGACTCACTTGCCTAGGAGAAACCACAGCGGCAGTTGTTTGTTGCCTATTAGGGACCGACATTTGGGAACAGGGCCTATTAAATGGGACTCCAAAGCTAAGTTTGCTTTTTGTTTGTCCTCATCCTAGAAAAGGAAGGGCAGGGCACCCCAGTGGGCTAGCAGCCAGGGCTGGCCTACCAATTTGTATTAGGACACCGGAACAACCAGAAGCCTCCTACTGAGAATCTTCCCTCCTCCTGGCTTGCCAAGGAGCCTGAAACACAAACCTTAGGCAGAAGATGTCCTTGGGCAGAAGATGCTGTCTCCAGAAGGTTCCTGGGAACCTTGAGGTGCATTGCCTGAGTGTGGCTACACATGAACCAGTTTGCTCTCATTAAAAGCACCTGGAAGAGTCCCTTGTTAGGCTGAGTATTCTGGGGAAGAATGGGAGGAAACCTTAAATTGATGGGAGCCCAGGGTATAGGGACTTGTCTTTTTTTTTGGGGGGGGTATAACTAGCATAGAAAACATTTTCTAATATGCTCTATGCTGGACATTTCTATATGCTTCCTATAGAAGACTGAACCCTCAAAATTCAACCTGGTGGCAGAAAAGGCAACATAATCAAAGAAGACAACAGACAAAGAAACAAAAGTTTCAGTAGAGAGAAGTCTTTGAGTCTGGTAGATGATCCAAGCTGGGCTTTAAGGTAGGTAAGGTGGGGAGGAGAGAGGGAGGCCAGTGTTCAGGTAGAAGAAACATCTTCTTCAGGGGTGGGTAAGATGAGGATGCTGGGGAGTAATTCTAGTGGACAGGTTTGGAACTGAGAAGAGTTGGAGATGCAGAATCTGAGCAAGTCCCAAACCCCTCCCAGGGCTCTAGGAATAAACCAAACACAACCTCTCCTGGGAGAAGGGCAAGTGTGAATAAAATGAGAATTCCTGTGGCCAGGATTCTCACCTGGCCATGGTTGACTAGCTCACTGCACACCTGTGGGCAATACATGGCTGTTGACTCTATAAAAAGAGCTCTGCCCAGTGCTCTGGGTGTGACATGGTGGCAGGGCTGCAAGGCTGCAGGGAGCAGAGCAGAGGCTGGAGTGGAGGCAGCGCAGAGGACAGAGGCCCAGAGGACGGCTGTGCGGGACGACTGTGCAGAGAGGTGCAGAGGACGGCTGTGCAGACAGAAAGGCCCAGAGGCAGAGACTGGCTTGCTGCATGCAGACTCACTCTGAGTGAATGGGATTCTAGTGACTGACCTGCCACCTGGAAATAAAGGTGGGTATAACCCTTTCACCCCAAGAATGTTTTACTGTCATTTTCTTTGGTCACATTGAATCCATAGCGAACTGGCCCAGAGCTGAAACCCATTGACAAGACAATAAGGAACTTGTCAGATGATTCTCTGAGCACCAAGTCCCATTTGGTCTTTTAAAGCCTAATGCCTAACAGGGATGTAATACCACAAGAGCTCAGTAAGTGCAAATCCATGAGGATGGGAATGAATTAAAGAGAGCCTCCATCATCACAATTTAAAGATTTTGCTCTAGAAAAGATAGTGAAGGGAATGAAAAGACAAGTTATAGTTTAGGAGAAATATTTACAAATCACCTGTTTAATACAACACAGGACTTGGTGTATTTAATATATAAAGAACTCTCAAAACTCAACAGTAAGAAAACAAACTCAGTTAAAAAATGGGCAAAATACTTCAACAGATATTTTATCAAAGGATACAGGGATGGTAAATTAGCACATGAAAAATGTTCAACAAAGTTAACCATTAGGGCAACACAACTTAAAACCATGATAAAATACCACCATATAACTATTAAAATGGCTAACATTAAAAAAATTACTGTCTTTACCAAGTTCTGGCAACGTGTAGCAACAGAAACTCTTATACATTGCTGGTGAGAATGAAAAATGGCATAGTCACACTAGAAAAGGGTATGATAGCTTCCTGTAAAGCTAAACATACACTTACATATGACCCAGCAGTCTACTCTTGGGTGCTTGCAAGTGAAATTAATATATATCTTTGCCCAAAAACCTGTATACAAATGTTTGTAGCAGCATTATTCATAGTTGCCTCAACTGAAAACCACCCAAATGTGCTTCAAAGGAAGAATGGATAAACACACTGTGGTACCTCCACACAATGGAGCACTGCTCTGCAACAAAGGGAAACAAATACTGACCCGTGCAACAATTTGGACAAATCTAAAGGCATTGTGTCAAGTGAAGAAGCCAGTCTCAAAAGGTTACATACCATATGATTCCATTTGTTTGACATTCTGAAAGAGACACATATATTGATGACAAACAAATCAGTGGCTCCTAGGGGTCAGGAGTAGAAGGAGGATGTGTCTGTAAGGGGAAACATGAGCAAGTTTTGGTGGGTGCACAGTGATGGAACTTTTTCATATCCTGATTGCAGTGGTGGTTACATGAATCTATCTACGTGTTAAAATCCATAGAATTTTTATCATTAAGAAAAGGTAGCTTCCTGACCTGCCTCTGCTCCATGAGCCAGACAGGAGAAGGAGCTGGGGGCTTGTGTTTAACAGCAGACTTTTCCCCTAAATCCTTTTGGTTTGGTTTACATTCACATAACCCTTAGCTTGGTCATCCTCCCATCTTCCAAAAGGATGAAGGAGGAAGTCACAGGGTCATGAATGGAGACCTAGGGGCTTAACTGCTTCCCATAGGGACTTCGCCCCCACCTTGTGTGGTGTCTCCTGAACTTACTTTTGGGCTACACCTGGCAGATTGGCTGCTGGCTGCTGCCTGCTGCAGACATGGAGCAGGGCAAGGCCTCCAGGCTCTCTGTCCTCATTCTCATCCTTTGCAATATTAGGTTAAGGCTGTGTGCTCATTTTTTAGAAAATGGAGCTTGTATTTTTGCTTGGTATTCTTCTTTCATTCATTTGCTGTTATTTTTGTTGGTACTGTCTGTTTGTTTGGAGGATGACTACTAAGAGGAAAAAGTAGCAGAAACTTCTTTGTCCTGCCAGCTTAACCCAGACATCATAACCACATTAACAGAAAGCAACTGGGGAGTGTGCATCAAGAACAAGAGGGATTAAACCAAGAAAGAAAAGACATAAGCTCCAGGAAGCAGGGCATTCAATGACTGAAAGAGGTGAAGGAAAGCCCAAGGTTGGTGAGGAAGGAAACGCCCAAATGCTAACTGTTAGTCACCAAGTAAGGAACAGACCGGACCATCAGAGGACTGCAGAGGAGATGCTTCCAAGAGCAAGAAGGGCCTCTGCAATGGGTGATCTGGTATGTTGGACCTAATGAGAAATTCCATGGAGGGGCTATATAGGTACAGACTGCTTAATCATATCTACAAAGAAAATCAAGCAAATTGGCTTCAGGAAAGACAAAACAAGAAAGAGAAACAGCCAGACAACCCTACTGTGCTAGTGACTCAACAGTGAGCAATATTTATATAATGAGCAATGAATATTAATTCATCAAAAACTTGTGATATAACTATCATGAAAGAATGGGGGACAAGGAGAGTAGAGTAGGAAGCTTGAGGTCATACCACATGCAAACACAGAGACCTGGGACACTAGAGCCAAGTCTGTAGGTGCCTCCTCCATGATGCTTGTCCATGGGGGCCCCCAGAGCAGCACCATCCATTGGGGTATTTTAGGGTGTGTGTGGCGGGTGGGGGTGGGGGGAACTGCAGTGTCAGCAACAAGAAAACCAGAGGCCTAAGTGTCTGTCTTTCTCAACAAGGGAGAAACTACTTTGAACTACTTCTACCACCCTCTGGGGATCCAGTGTGACAAGCAATGCCTTCCTTTACTCGCTGGACTCAGTGTCCTCAGTCATAAACTAGGAACAAGGAGCCTGCTCTGCTCCTGAGCCTGCTGAGAGCAGACGGAACCCAGCTGAACTTGTCATGCCTAACTGGGAACCGTGATGATAAAGGCCACATCTGAATGTCGGCAGGCACTTGGAAGCCTCAGTCAGGGTCCTCAGCTCGGAAATATGATGGGATCCTGTCCTCAAAGGGCTCTGGAGCAAGCTAGACAAAGCTGCTGTTTCCATCGAGCATCCGAGTCTGGGAGAATTGATCACCTAAAGCCCAGACAACAGGTGGGGCTCCTCGCCTGGAGAAGGGGCACAGGGAGAAGAAATCCAGAACAACATCCACACGTGGGGCTCAGGTCTCCCCTCTCTTCAGAATTTCAGAGGCATGTTAGGTTAGAGAGGGTGAGAAGTTATAGAACTCCCAACCTGTGACAGCCAAAGTCATGTGTTTAGGAACTTTTTTCCCCCTTCTCAGGAGAATCAACATGGTTTGTCTCATTTTGTTTGCATCCTGGCCTCTGTAGCCCTTGACTATAATGTTCACCTGCCAGAACTACTTTACCCTCTCTGACTCCTCTCTAGAAAAGGGCTTAGACAGAAAAGTCATGTGTCCAGGGGCCAGCAGGCCAGCACTCAGACTGAAAGCTCACCTCCTCTTCTCAGCCACCTTCTATTGTTCCAGAATTATGCAACAGAGTTTTGTCTCCTCAATGTGACTGTAAACTTTTGAGAGCAGGACTTGTATTGCTCAGGGTAAGTTAAGCTGTGTAACAAATACACCCAACATGCAATGGCTCAACACAGTAGATGTTTATTGCTTGCTCACCTGGTAGGCTTTGGTGGGTGTGTGCATCCATGTGGTTATTCTGGGACCCAGGTTCCCTCCATTTTGTGGCTGCACTGTGCCCTCATTCCTCACCCTTATCCACACTCAGCCGATGGAAGGATAGGATGAAGAGCAGGGAGAAGTGTTCCCAGGGTACTTTTTATGGGCTGGGCCTGGGGGTAGGACACATCATCTCTGCTCATTTTCTGTGACACAGCTTAGTTAAATGGCCACACCAGATTGTAGTGAGAATGACAGACCTAGTTTACTGTGTCCTTAAGAAGGGTATGACTTTGGTAGATCAGCTTTTCTGCTCACCAGCCTTCTTTCTTCCTCCAGAGCCAGGCCCTTCAGAAGACACTCTATGAGGACTTGGTGAAGTTGCCTGTAAGTGGCCAGCCTCACTGGTTGGCTCAGCATTGAGCTTGACCTAGAAGCCCCTCACACCTGTACTTGTTAAGCCTCTGAGATGAGGCCAGCTCTGCAGCAGCTATTCCTGCATCAGGAAACAGATCAAAGGTTGGTCTTTACATCCACATAAACCTCATCCTGGACTCTGCCCACAGAGGTCATAGCTGTGCACATTCCACAGTGCTGGGCAGATGGGTATCAAGCACCTACTGAAGTATCACTATGAAGTCATATATCTGGTTCATCTGTCCTAGAATAGCTCTGATTGTGGGTCATGGGTTGGGCATCATAGAAGGTGATAATGGCCTTGAAGAGCATTTCCAGTAGAGCAGCAGAGACAAAACCCAGAATAGAGGAGCTTAATGTAAGAGGGCTGGAAATGAACTTTTCCAATTAATTGGGAATTTCCAGTAAATAAGGCCAAAGATGGTTGAGTGTTTGAGTGTATCACAACTCACACACACACACACACACACACACACACACACACACACACACACACACACACAGGCATGCACTAACTGGGCCAGGTACACCCCTCTCCGGAAGCCCTGATTTCTATTGCTGCTGTGTCATTACCCCTGCCAGCCCCCAGCCTTTCCCTGGAGAAGCAGCTTGCTCATGATTCAGTGTCAGGACACGGCTACAGGTAGTGCTGTGGCACGGAAAGGGCACTGGAATGGAAACCAGAAGTCCCTTTTAGATGCTCTACCTTCCAAATAGATCCTGGCTTTTCACCCCACTGCCATGGCCACCACCCCGGCCTAAGCCACCACACAGACTTGCCTGCACAATTATCATGGCCTCGTGATCTTGCTCCTGCCACCCCCCGCCACCCCAAATCCCCACCACTGGGTTATCCCTTGCCCAGCTGCTTTCATGACCTTTTAAAAATGTAAATCTGTTCCCGTCACTCTCCTCATTTGAACCTTCCATTGGCTCCCTGTGTCTCTATTCCTTCATCCTCCTTCATTTTCTTTGCAGCAATTCATTCTACCCTTAATCATACTTAATTTGTAGTCATTTTACTTGATTATTTTTTCTCTCCCTAGACGGAAACAAAAAGAAGGCCCTTGTCCTGTTCACCTCTGCACCCTGCACCTGTGAGGCACTCATTTATTGAAGACATGCAGCTTCCTTAAGCCTCTGTTTTTTAGCTATTAAAGGAAGATGGCAAGTTCTGTGCATTTTACCCCTTAGGGGGTTGTGAGGATCAGGTAAGATGAAGCAGGGTGGTCCCTGTGGTCTGTGACATAAGCAAAGCCATGGGGTCATTGTTAAGGCTGCTGCCTAAGGATTCTAGTTTTGCAGATGCTTTACGGTCACCGCAGTCCATTCTCAGGTGGAACCGTGGCATCTTCACTAGAAACAATAGCTACAGCACTTCTCCCAGTTGAGAAACCTGGGAGTCTATTGAAAATAAATTAATAATGCCTCCTTCTCAATGAAAAAGTCTCAGGAGATTTATAATTTTATTTTTTTTCTGAATGTACAGAATAATATAAATCAAAAGGAACAATAGTCTACCTTGTGTTTTGACTACTATGACCCTCTTCAACCTCTGCCAATTTTTATCTCATTTTTGTTTAACTTTATACACCAGAGTTTAATTTGAGAGCTGGTCAAGAAGACAGTGATGTATAGGTTACATCAAGTGCAGCTGAAATTACCCTGTCCCCGGGGACTTCGGGCCGAAGAGAGGATCCCCGTCCTGACTCAGGGGGTAGGAGAGGGATGGTACACTTTGCCCCTTGCACCCAGCCTCCCTCCATCCAGCAGCCTTCATTGCTGCCTCTCATTTATTGATTTGGCTGGGTTTGAGGAGCTCACAAGATTGGGTCCATCCAGGGCTCAGGCTTTCCTGCATGGCCACTAGCTCAAAGCATCTGCCACAGTGGACAATGTCACTTAAGGAACCAGAAAAGGAGTTCTATTAGCATTGATTTTTTCTCTTCTTTCAATTGTTATCTTCTCTGGGAAAGCATGTCCAATTGGCAGTACAGTCCAGCCAAAAAGATGCTGGCCTTGCTTTTCTGCATGTCCAGAGCAGTGCACGACATCCCACAGATGACTAGATGAGAACTGATGCGTGCATGAATGAATGAAATGAGGTATCTTCGGCTTCCTCATTATGGTTGGTGTTCCAGCTGGCCTCGAGTATTTTTGGATATGATACACACAAACAGATGAACTGGGTCACTGACATAAGAATTGGTGAGCTTCTTTCTGTCCTAGAAACTTCCCAAATGCAGCTTATGGGTTCTAGGGATTAGAAGGGGCATTGAAATCACCTCACGCACCCTTGTCTGTCACATCAGTGTTCCCCAAAGCAGCCTGGCCGGGGGCTGGACAAGCTCTATTAAACACCTTTAGGGACAAGCCACTCATGCCGTGACCCACAGGTTAGCAATTTTTAAGTGTTCATTTCCTTCACAGCACTTATTACAGGTTGAAATTACACACTTGCGCAATTGTTTGATTAAAGTCTGTCTCCCCACTAGACCTGAAGAACACTGACAAGTTCTGTAATTAATTCATAAGAAAAATCTGTTTGTTCACCTGAATCCCTAGGGTTGGGCACAGGGCTTAACATCTAGGAAGTGTTCAGTAAGTATTTCTGAGTGAATGAGTCCAAAACAAACTGGGATGGAGGTGATGCTGTGATTCATTATCAGCAAAGCAGCAATGAGAACAACAGGTTAAGATGCCCAGGTACAGAATTCATATCACACCTGACCACCTGATGCACTCTCAGTCCAAAGGACAGTAAAGGGGTTGAGGGAGGCTTTAAAGGTAACTGGATTTGGGGACAAGGTGAATGCCAACAGCGGCAAATGTCTGTGGTAGATTCTTTTTTCTAGACCTTCATTGTCCAATAGAGTGGCTATTAGCCACCTGTGTGGCTACTGAGCACTTGAAATGTGGCTGGTCTGAATTGAGATGCATTGTAAGTGCACAATACACACCAGCTTTCAAATGTTTTCATGAAAAAAGAACATAAGATATGCCATTAATAATTTTTATATTGATCTGAAATGTTTTAGCTATAATTGGTTAAATGAAACATATTATTAAAATTAATTTCACTTGTTTCTTTTGCTTTTTTTAAAATGCAGCTACCATAAAATTTAGAATTGTATATGTAGCTTGAATTATATTCTAGCTCTGTTCTAGAGGAAAGTCCTTGGAGGAGTTATTAATTGGTCGAGAGCCTTCACATGAATGCTCACCACTGAAACAGCTGAAGTTCTGTCTGTTCTGCAGCCAGCATTGTGCTAGTACCTCACTACCTAAACAAAGGTTTAACCTTTGACCCAGTAATTTTATTTTCAGGATATTATCCTGAAGAAATCATCTGAAATGTGAAAAAAATTCTTTATGCACAAAGTTATTAAATCTAGCTTATATAATATGATTGAAAACCAGGAAATAATCAAACATCTAAATAGTAGAAGAATAATATTAAATCTGCATCATACACACAATGGAATAGTATGCAGTCATCAAAAACTCTGTTTACAAATAGTTTATTATTACATGACAAAGTCCTGTGAAACTGCACAAACAAAAATGCAAAATTCAATACTGCATACTCAATACTACTGCAACTCAAATGGAAGAGCTCAGAAGGGAGCCAGCAGAAAGAGGCCTATGCAACTATTAACCAATGCTGTCTTTGGAGAATGAGATGATGAATGAGTTCTCTTTACTTCTTTGTATATTTTCAATTACATTTTATTTAAGAAGCTTTTGATAAAAGAGGATCATATCTTGTCTCAAGTAAAAAGGACCAATCTTAGGAGTTTGCCTCAGTGTTGTAAATAGCTGCAGGTGGGCACGCCCATCAATCCTGGCTTGCCCCTTTGAGCATGTGCACTCACAAGGAAGACCCCTTTTTCCCAAAGTGCACCCTTCACAGCTTGTACCTGGTGGGTCATTCAGTCCCCTATCCAAGTCAACATCTCTGCCACTGACTCAGGACTCCGCCTGGAGGGCAGCAGCTGCAGTGTATCTCCTCTTGTACTTCCCTCCCAGCACAGAGCTGGCACCAGCAGGGGCTCTGCAAGAATGCCGGCATCTGTGTTCCTTTCTGCTGCTGGCCCTGTAGTGGGCCAGGGGAGGCTGTTTCTATGTGCCACCTTTGCCATGTAGCTCTGCGGGTTTATACAGAGTGGAGTCCTGGCCAGAGAGTGGAAGAAAAGAAGGCAGGCCAGTCCTATGCCATCCCCTGGTCACCTCTCTGTGGACCTGCTGCAGGTCACAGCTCTAAAGATGCCCCTTACCACAGTCCTTCTGCTTCTGGTCACCACTGTCATCCCACCGCCTTCAGGCTTTAGGGCCTAATAGTGCTGTTGCTCATGTCCTGTGCTTTTTCCTCATCTCTCCTGTCTCCTTTGCTAACACCTTCTTTAAGAAATCCTCCCTGAATAATCCTAATTTGAGTGTGTCCTCTTTCCTGCCAGGACCCTGACTGAACTGACACAGGACTTCATTGAAAATGCACCATACAGTGTTCCTAGAAGACAGGCACAGAGCACATTCTGTGTGTGGTGTCCCCAAGCCTTGGGGCATGGAAGGTAGAGGCTGAGTTCTGGGACCAACAGACCTGAGTTTAAATTCAGGCTCTACCCGCGTCTAATAGCCACCAGGTCCTTAATGCATCCCTTCACCTCTCCAGGTCTTGCCTTCCTTATCTACAAAATAGGGTAAGGACACCTGCATTTCACCGGTACTATGCAGATGAAATGAGACGAGCTACCTAAATTTCTCAGTGGGTTGCCAGGCATGCAGCAAAACCCCAGCAAATAGTAGCTAACACTGTTATTGCTGTCACCCACTGGGGCCGTCAGACGTATGAATGTGAATGTCCCATCAGACTACCGTCTCCAGAGACACGCTGTGAGAGGGTCTGTACCCTCCCCATCCCCATCCTGGGCTGCAGAGACTGCAGGGAAGACCCCCACACCCAGCTCCACACTCCACAATAGCCTGAGTAGGCGCCTGCACAAACATGAGGAGAGGAGCTTAGTCACGGAGCCAGAGGGAGGGGAGGAGAGCCAGCAGGAGATGAAGTGCATTTTGAGAAAAGCACTTGTTTATTTAAATATTGTCCTTACGAAATGTACCAGAATGAGAAATATGGGCAATTGTGATCAAAAGTGAGGGGGAAAGAGGATATAAATTATCAAAAATACAGGAAAGAATTACGAGACATTTGAAATAAAAATTTGCATCTTTAAAATATCTACTTCAACCTCAGAATGAGTGTATCTTTTAAAAGCTCTTTGGAAACACTTCCCTGCTCTCTTTGTCTCTTTTCTTTCTAAGGCATCTTCTCTTTAACTCCCTTTGGGAAACTTCTTATAAATGAGGATTTGCATCTCAAGGGATTACTCTGGTTAGGAAAGTGTTTTATTAAAAATATATGTTTGCCACAGAATGCTGAGGGATATAATTAGCTGGTCCCTTCTGTTTTATTTTAAAAGACTGTATGGCCAAGTTCTAATTAAACATATTCTCAGGACGTTTGAAATGTGAAGGTGCCTTAGAAATGGGCACCAAAATGAAAGAAATGAAGGCATGGGGATGTAAGCCAGAATGCGGGCTCTCTGGCCACAGTGTACATAGCAGCTTAGCCTCACTGCTGTTCCCTAGTACACAGCTACTGTGATTAGTAAGCCAGTCCCAGCTTATTGTTGGTGGGATCCCGCCCTGCATGTGGGAGGCAGAGTCCGGAGCTGGGATTCTGGGGACCTGGGGGTGTGATAGGTTATCATGTTTAGAGTAAGAGTTGCTAATTTCGCTGCCAGCTCTGACATTCTGATTATACATTTGGATGTGTTCCTTTGCCTAGTTCTTGCCACATAGCGTAACAATGATCCAAATGCCCATCCTTCCTTGTACTTTGTTCAGGAATAAAATATGAGGCAGTAGCAACCAGCTCTTGATGGTGCTATATGAAACCAGACTGGCTCAATTGAGAGAGGCAGTGCTATGCCCTCATTCATAAAATGGGTATAGAGTGATGCCTGTGTGTCTCCCTTTGGAGAAGCAAATGACCTGGAAATAGAAATACTCTTTCCGCGTGCAGCAGGATGGGCTAGGAGCCCACAGAGTTAAGAGCTTACCTCTTCAGAGTTGTCCCACATTGACACCCACATCACTCTTTGCAAAGCACTTGCCTATCCACTCTAACTTCTCTAGAAGCAAGCAGAGTGCTCAGTCATTGCTGGTGGGGACTCAATACAATACTGTCACTTTGGAAAACAGTTCAACAGCTTTTTATAGAATCAAACACAGTCTTATGATTCGGCAAACCCACTTCTAGGTATTGAGACCCAGGAGAAAGGAAAAGTTAAGTTCATACAAAACCTGTGAGCCCATGTTTACAGCAGCTTTATTCATATTTCCACAAACTAGAAACAACCCAACTGATGCAAACTGTGGTGTACTCATACCAACTACTGATACACTCAACAATGTGGATACATCTCAAATACCTTACACTAAGTTAAAGACGCCAGACTTAAAAGGTGACATACTGCATAATTCCATTTATATTACATTTTGGAAAAGGCAACACAATAGGGATGAAGAGCAGCTCAGTGGTTCCTGGATTGGGGAAGCCGAAGTGAAGGGCAGGAGGATACTCTGAGCCCAAAAGGGCTGTACAAAGTAGTGTTTTGAGTGATGGAACTGTTCTAAATCTTGTCTGAAGTGGTAGTTACATGACTTCATGAATTTGTCAAACTCAGAGAACTATATACTGAAAGAGTGGATTTTACTCTATGCAAATTAAAAAATAAAATTTAAAAGCCCTGAAGGCTTGGTAGTGAATGTGATGGTTGTTCGAAGTTGGATCCCACCCCCATATTCATTTTGTCCTACGGGGATGCTCATTAACCTAATCAAGGCATGGCATTTCCTGGTGACAGCTACTGCTCCACAGAGGTGGCCCTCGAAAGCCAAAGGAAGGATATAAATTACATGGGTCAATGAAAAGTTTTTCATTTATTCTTTTTTCCTATTGCATGTAGACAAAGAAGCAAGCAGTTCTACTGACCACTTGTGGCCCTTTTGAAATCATGAGACAAAACAACTTAAGGATGAGATGATGCTGAGAACACAGAGCTAAGAGTGAGAGGGCAGAGGAAACTGAGTTACTGTTTGTATAACAGAACCAGGATTCACCACTAGATAATTTCCTTAAGCCAGTGTGAGTAGAGGACTGTATTACTTGCAGATCAAAACATCCTAGGAAATGCAATACTAGGATCTCCTTGAAACACTTCTGCTCTGATCCATGACCCCAAGGCAAGTTGAAACAAACTGGGAAAAATGCACATGAAACAAATGGACACGTACATCTAGCAGAAAATGGGAAAAGGACTTGAACAGGTACCTTGGGACTAAGGAAACCCAATGATCAGAAACAAATCAAAAGGTACTCAGATCTCCTTAGCCATCTTGCAAATGCAAGTTAAATACTCTGAGACAGTAAACACAACCATTAGATTAGGAAACATTAAAAAGAAGGGGGAAAAAAAGCTAATAATATCACATGCTCACAACAATGGAATACAATGAGGACATTTAAAAACTGCTGTGGGAGTGAAAATTGACATAATCACTTTGGGAAACAAGTGGGAGTTGCAGATACACATACTTTATGACCAAGCAAGCTCAACCCTACATATATGTACAGCAGACAAACCCTCTCACATGTGCACAACACATGAATAAGTGCATTCACTGTGACATTTTTTCATGACAGACAAAAAACTGGAAAAAAAAGGAAAACCTATTATATTGCAATATATTCATCATCAACAGCTTTGAAAATGACCAAATGCATGCATCCATGTGGTGAAATTTCACAAACATAATACTGAGTGAATGAAACAAGATACCAAATAATTCACTCCGTATGCTTTCATTTATGTAGTTTAAATACAGGCCCAGGGACTGGCACCTAAGCGTTAAACTACAAAGCAAGATGATAATGTGGCCACTATCACTATCAAGTCCAAGAAAGTGATGGCTGCCTGGAAAGGGAACCGGGTTTGGGAAGATCAGGGGGGCTTCTGGTGATTAAGTGGTGGTGATGCAGAAGTTGGCCTTATACTTTCAACTCTACACATATGATTTACACATTTTTCTACATTTTTAATATATCTCACACACAGAAACATAGGAAGTCAAAAATCAGATCCCAGAGAAATGCCAAAAACCAGGAAGAAGCCAGGAATGTGGAATCACTGACTCTGAGTGAGGAGTGCAGGAAGATTGGCCCCAAAGAAGACTATTTATTTCTTTGCCATTTATTCCAGCCAGAGGCCTTTTAAAAGTATCTGCTTCTTAAGTAGAAGTTGTATCCTTTGAAAAGTATCAATTCTCTTTTAAATTTCCCATAAGTGTTAATCTTATGGAGTGCTCTTACTGGGTCATTACAGTTTAGATCAGAATCCTTTCCTTACAAGAGTCTACAAAGACTTAAGACTTAAGTCCTATCCAACTGCTCCTATTTGCCTAGAGATCTTTCATTTAAAGAATTCAATCATCAGAGCAGAAATGCAGGGAGCCACACCCAATGCCTCTTGAGTAAGTAAAATACATACTGTAGCATCCAGGTATAAACTTCATGCAGTTTCCTTGTAGAAAATACCTTCATGCTCTTTTTTGAGCCTATTCACTCTAGTTTAAATATAAATTTAACATGCTCAGAAGACTGTTTCCAAGAATACATCAGTTTAGGAAGGCAACAAGTAAGAAGCTGACACTGAGTTAGAAACAGACAGGAAAACATTTCAACACTCCTTGGCTTCTGGAGGCATTTATTGTAGGGACAGCAATGAAATTCTAAATTAGAAATTGACTGGAACCCCTTTTTAAAAAATCAGGAATGTGTGCAGTGCATAATAAATGATTACCATCAAATGTTTAGCAAATCTTATCCTTCAGAAAATTAAGTTTTATAGATATTTTCCTGTAAAGAAGTCATTCTGGGAGAATGCTAGAGATATTACAGTAGTCCCCTTTATCTGTGGTTTTTGCTTTCCATGGTTTCAGTACCCCGTGGCAACTGTAGTCTGGAAGCAGATGATCCTCCTTCTGACCTGTGGTCCAAAGGGCAACAGTAGCTAATGTTACATCACAATGCCTAGTCATTCGCAGTCTTTATCTTGTCATATAGACATTTTATCATCTCACATCTTCACAAGCAGAAGGGTGATTGCAGTAAAATAGGATATTTTGAGATAGAACATTTATACAACTTTTATTACAGTATACTATTATAATCATTCTATTTTATCACATGTTATTGTGGTTAATCTCTTACTGTGCCTAATTGATAAAGTAAGTTTTATCACAGGTATGTGTGTTTAGGAAAAAACATAGTATAAATAGGGTTTGGTCCTAACTGTAGTTTCAGGCATCCACTGGTGGTCTTAGAATATACCCACAGATAAAGGGGGATAGATATAATCTAAGTCCCTGTAAGCTATGTGTACACATAGATACACACACACACACACACACACACACATATACACATAACTATATGTACATGCACATAGCTGTATACTGGGAAATATTCTATAGTGTGAGTGTGTGTGTGTGTGTGAGAGTGTGTGGTGGTTTGGATCCCATTAAAGAATTCAGGATTTGGAAGGAATTCACCTTGATAGCTGAACAATTATGGAATAGCTCCATCCTCAGAACAAAATGACCTTTTCATCAAGCTACAAAACATTAAAGGTTAAAGAATGTTTGAAAGGAAGTTAATACTTTTAAAACATTGAAAAGAAATTGCCATCCTTTCAAACTGAGAGGGAAGTGCCCAATGGCACATATGAGCACTGTTGTTGGGAGGTGCCATACGTTTGCATTGTCTGCTGCATTCAAAACTATGAATGAACCCACCTCAGCAGGCAATGAGAAGAGGCAGACCTGTAATGGGCACAGCATGGGAGCTCGCACAAGGAACTCCTAGTAGTCTGGGTCCTAATTGCAATTTTGAAGTCACATTTCTTCTTCTTGCAAGTGGCAAGCTGTATCAGAGAGAGCAAATCAATGAGTGTCGGATTTCCCATCTGACTGGATGGTGCAAATTCCCGTTGCTACTAGCAGGAAAAGAGAAATATCAGTGAGGTCCCTCACCAACCCCCTTCCTTTAATTAGCTCCAAGAAAGGCTGAAGGAATCTATCTGTCGTATTTGCCCTGCAAATGCCCAGTCTTCCCAAGAAGTCAGGAGGCCTATGCCCTGCTGTGCCTTTAGCAACACCCCCTTCCTTTCTTTTTGCCTCACTCCAAGTGCCTGCTTGCATCTGCAGGTGCATCCAGCCTCACCCTGGCTATAAGCCTTTATCTTCAGGAAGATATGACTCTTTTGAAAAGGTGTGGCTAACCTTTTCACAGTGACTGGATGAGGGTCAACTACTATGTACCAACCTCCTCACCGAAGCACCAACATGCATCATTCCAGGTAAGCTCTACTAGTACCTGGGCAGTGGGCTCTAGTGTGACTTGCCCACAGGCACATAGCTAGTAGTAACACTGCTCCTCATTCAAACTCTGGTCTGACCCTACAAGCTTGTGACATGTAGCACAAAGAACCTAAAGCTTCAAAGGGCATCCCCAGGTTTGATCAAAGTTTTCCTTCCAAAGTCCCTACTCAGTGCTTAGGATGGAGAGAGATGCCCCATTTTGGAGATAAAAGAGATGAGGGTCAAGTAGGCTGCAACTGAAGATTCTCTGTGAAAGCAGGGAGGCCCTCTTCTCTACCTGAACCTACTCCTGTCCCCAGTCATTTTCCCAGTGTATCTGCAGCAAGCCCAGGGCCAGGGCCCCTTCTCTTCCACCAGAACACTCCTGAAAACCTTAAACCATGCAAAAGGCTTTTTAATGATTAATTCCCTTATACGTGTAGCATATTTTGAGGGTATTGATAATGTCTGTAAGGTGGTCAAAAGCCAAAATTCACTCTCTCAAATCTGTATCCAGTACATACTATATTTTTTCTATGTGTATTTACAGTTAGTCAATCAGCCTGAAGTCAGGCTCTGAGAGCACTCCTACCTCCCCACCCCCATCCAGGTGAATGGCTGCAGATGACTGACTTAAGCTAAGTGTGCATCTCAGAGACAAGTTGAGGATCACCTGGGCTGGAACTCAGACTTTCCTGAAGCCTGAACACCACCTGTAGGTCCTTTTGACTGGAAACAGGGGTGGGGGTCAAGCACTCCCTGTGGCAGTTGTTAGTGGGACCCCACTCTAAGTCCCCTTGAGGTAGAAAAAGATCAGTAGACAGAACATGAACAGCAGAGAAAGATAGGCACTTCTAACAACTCTGTACAGTATCTCCAGATGAGCCTGTAGGTGCAGGGCAGACCTGGCAACAGATGGTCTATGGAGGTGGGAATGGGGTGGGGATGCTCAGCGGACAAGAGATATTTGTTGTTCCTTGATGGAAGCCACACTAGTATCCTGTACAAAAGTGTGTGCTGAGTCCTGAGCCACAGACAGGGTCCAGGCCAGGAGGTCAGCTCACCTGGTGCCTATGGAGTCCAGCTGTCTTGCCAGACAGAGCCAGCAACAAGAGCCTGTCCCTCTTAAGTGCACTTGAACTTGCACTTATTTCTACACCCCTCCTAGCTGAGAGTCTACACCCTGACCTGCACTATACACACGTCCTTTGTACACTCATGGGAGCTCCTGCTGTAAGGTCTGGGAGCTTCCTCCAGGGCCTGCTTTCCCATAGGGGTTCTTCCCTGCTGAAGCCCATTGTCAGTATACAGGAATTGCCTGCTTTTCCCAGAGGCCAAGCTCCCACAGTTAGGCAAGGTTTGCAGCTCCAGGCAGGGCACAGGCTCTGGAGCACCCCAACCTAGTCCTAGGTCCCAGCACCCTTGGTCTCAGCATACAGTCAGTCGCCTCAGAGCGATTGGATTTGTCTGCTCCAGAAACTTCAATATTGGAGGGCTTTGGGTAGGGTGGTTGTGGTCTGGGGTGGGCAAGAGTCTTGTCCTGACGCTATGTCAATGGAGTAAACATACTGTGTTAATGTAAATGCTAGGTTTATGAGGGGAACCGAGGGAAGGGAGTTGGAACGAAGGGGCTACAGCTCTTCTTTTAAATCCCTCCTCGGTGTCACAACCTGCATCTACAATCCATCAACGCGTCCGAGGACAAGACCCAAGGGGAAACTGCAGGGCGCCTAGTACTGAAGCCAGCCCCGAGAGCACCTTTAGCCTACCATCTCCCCGCCCAACTAGCCCCTCCTGCCCCTGGGCGGCAGCGGCTGCCCCTGCTGTCCTTCCTGTAGAGCGCGCTGAGGAAGAGGTTGTACGGCCATCTCCCGCTGCGGGCTCAAAGGGGGAGCCCCAACCCCGTAACCCCGTCCTAATTTGAATATTTCATTGTCTGCCACCGGTCTGGTCAATTTATCATGCAAATACTGGTGCCTTCCGCGCTGGAAAGGAGCCACCGCCCGCGCAGAAGAGCGGCGCCCGATTGGTGGCCGAGACAACGGCATTTGTAATATTTTTCTTTGGGCATTAGAGTCATTTACCAATGCCATCGATGCAACGCCAGGCACTGAATCACAAGCCACTTTAAGGGGTTTTATTGACAGCTTTGAAACTTTTTAACATGTTCTTTTATTTTAAATCAATTGTCAACCTACTTCTGACCTCACCTCCTCCTCAACTGAAAAGCTGCAGCAACTAAAAACTACTTTGTTCCCTCGGGATGTGTGCACTGGGTGGCTGCCCCTGCCTTGTCACAGGGAGAAGGACTCCACCTCTTTGGGGTGAGCACTTGGTGGACCCGAAATAAATAACCTTTGCAAATTCTTAAGAGGTCAATGAGGGACTGGTAGAATGGAAAACATAAAAAGAAACCAGAGAGATAGGAGTTAGGAAGAAAGAGATGGAGGAAACAGAAGTGGCAGGATGAGTAAGGGAGAAGGAAGAATTCAGAGCTTCTCCACAGACGAGGAAAATCTTTGAGTTATCAAAGTCACTGAGATCAGAAAAGAGCACCTACAAAGAATTCAACTCTTCTGACCACCACGTCCCAAAGAACTCGGGCTCTCCTATTCTGGAAACACAAGTGATATGCACCAAGTTTCAAGAAATAAAAATGAGAAAGAACGGAGGCCCCAGTCCTGTGTCCTCTGTTTTGTACCTGCCCGCCTGAGAATAGGGCTGGGTCTTTCCAGTTGTAAATTCAGGGACAAACACAAAACCATCATGTGTAAGACAGGGAAGAGCAATATATGAAAAGAGAAAAGGGAAACGAGATTGTCTCCTCGTGCAAATTCCCTGGCTGAGGTCACCAGGCGTGCAAAGCTGGGCTGTCTGGTCTGCAAAGATGTTTGATTTCTGAGACCTCCTCCTTATCTTCCTCCTTTTTTTTTCTCCCTGGGTTTCCTATACTCAAGGAGCCGGGAACTCAGTCTCGCATTGGGTTGCCCATGCATTGACTCATATACTTGCTCATGCCAGCAGTTCCGGTATCAGCGCGGGGAGAAATAGGCACCTCTGCTTTCCAGTTAGCAAAGTGCTGCTCTCCTCCAGCCAGGGCTGAGCCTCACCGTAGCTGCAGCTGTCTCGAGCATAGTTTTTTTTTTCTTCCCTGTATTTTTCTTTTAAGCTCTGCCCCCGTGGTTTCAAAAAATTCATTTCACCCAGAATGGGATAAAACATGCCTCGCTGTAGCGAGAAATTCTGGAAATTCCCAGCGCCACCCAGGTTGGCGCATAGGATTTGACCAAAGAGGATTTAGCCAGTAATTGCACCCTCCAAGCTGGACTTTATGCATATCTGTCCTTCTGCGACTGAAACACAAATACTATTTATTTTCTTTATTTATAATCTTCTTTCTCCTAAAAAAAGTTTCTTGAGATTTCTGTAAATGATTGAGCTTGAAAGAATTACAGAAGGGCGAGTACAAGCTAAATTTCCTATCCAAATCTGAATATGTGGGACTCAGAGCACAGGAAAGCATGGGGGATCCCCAGCCCATCTTGGGAAACCCCAGAAGGTAACCCCTAGGAATCACCCAACTAGAGATGGGTGTGCTGTGGGATACCGGGTTCCCCTCAGGTACCCATGTTCCCTCCCTCCCTGCTCCCTCCCTGTTATTAGGTGTATTAGCTTTTGTTTCTGTTTTTAACACGTTTATTAACTGCCAGGAAGTACTGAGCCAGAAAAAATATGAGGCATCCAGGAGAGGCACCTGGGGACCCTGGTTTCCTAGGGAACTTAGCCAAGACAGCTTCCAGCCAAAGTTCTCCGTGTCCAGTCATGGTCAGGAGTTCAGGGCCGCTTGCTCAGTCCACCCCCAGAAAACCGCGGGCATCAAGGTTGGCCCGGGAAGATGGCAGGCCCTTTTGCCTTTTGAGTCCTGTGGTCCTAGTGGGAATGGCCGGCATACAAATAATAGCTGGCAAAGCTGGACCAGACCTCTGTGCACTGAGCTACAAGAAAACACAAAGTAGTAAGCTCCATGTCTGAGGGGAAGGGTTGGGAACTTGTATACCCGTGTGTGTTTGGGGGGAGGAAGAGCACTTCACACCCCCAGCACCAATTTTTACTTTGGGTTGAGAGATGTCTCCTACTTCTCTTTGGAGATTGATTCCCCCCACTACTGCCCACACTAGCTCACACCTGGGTGCGCCTGATGCAGCTCCCCAAAGGCTCCACAGAGGTGGCATTAATATACCGCTCCAATTTTCGAAGGTTTATTTCACGTCAAAACTGTAAAAGTTCTGGGGAGAATTTACAGAGAAAACATCTGGTTCGTTCAAACAAAGCTACCAGAGAAAGAAACAAACTTCGCTGCTGTGTAAATGCACTTTTAGCAAACAATTTATCGCTTGGCGAGGGCCTGCCCCCAGGGTCCAAGTCCTTTGCGCTTTGTCAGGAGCTGAGGTCCGCGGCCCAGTTACTGGCTAAGCGACGCAGGTGGTGGCAGTCAGCTTCTCTGCACCCAGGGCTCTTCCAATCCTGCCTAGCCCAGACTGTGGTGAGAGGAACGTGGAAGGGGGGCAGACCTGAGCGCCAGCGTTCCTTGCAGACACAAGCAGAACACTTGGCACTCCCCAAAGGACCGCTGCCAGGGCAGATGTCCTCATACCTTTAAGTGGGGTGCAGGCTCCCAGAATGTTCTGCCTGGCACGCCCTTTCCCTATAGGTGGCCTGTGCCTCTCTGAGGCCACAGAGAAAACTCTCTGAGGTCTGGGCTTAGGCCCCTGGGTTCAAGTCTACCCTGGCTACCCATCTGGGACCCGCAGCTTCAAGGACGCCTTTCCTTAAGTCTTTTCCTTCAGTGACCGTCCCAAATAAGGCCACACCTCAGCCTCGCTCTGATCAGCTGGGCTGTCATCCACTGCCCTCAATCACACTTTGAACACAACCTCGGCTGCCTCCAGGCGGTGGCCGGACTGCTCCTTCCCTGACATGTCCTGTCTGACTTCTGTGCCCGACGTGTTGCGGGCCAGCTCCCTGCCTCCAGCACACTGCTCTGATTCACGCCTCGTTTGAATTTTTTTTTTCTAACTCGCTGTGGTGAGGCTCAGGTTAGCAAAGCTCAGGGATGCTCCCGGGGTGAGACAGACGCACATAGGTAGGCCCAAGGAGTGGGGCCTAGGGCAACTTGAGTTCGTAAGGCTGGGGTCAGACTTCTAACCCCTGAAGAAGCGGCACTGGGGAGCATTTATGCAATAGACTTAGCCCCCACCTCAGAGGAGGAGCTGGGTTCCACTGGGCCCAAGGCGCAATCTTGGGGGCCAGTCAGGAGTTATTTTCATGGTCCCTGGGAATTTTCTGGGCTCAGAAACGTTACCACCCAGCCGTGGGAGAGCCACCTGGCCATAGTGGGAGCTGCCAATTTCCCCTATAGGCATATCGTTGTGTTGCTCCACTGCCCCTCAGCCCACCTTCACTTTTAATTTTAGTAGTTTGAAGAATTTCCAGTAACGAGGCACCTTCCAGAGGTTGGGAGTATCTAACTGGCTTAGGAGTTTACTTTTTGCCTGACTCACTCGCCGAAGTTACTAAGAGCTCGTATCGGCAGAAGCCTGTTGTTGCTTTTTAAAGGTATCTGCAACAGTTCAAAGTGGGGTAAAAAAGATTTCTACACAGCATGTCTTCTACAGAATTCTAGCTCCTGCGCGGGGTGCGGGCTTTTTTGCCCTCTAGTCTAGCGTAAAAACAGTTCGGCCGCTCCCTGGAGCGCGGTCCCTCCTTCCCGTAGGAAGGCGCCCCAGCGAGCGCCGCGCGGCGGTGTCTGGCCTCTTCCGGACCCGCGCAGACCTTCGGCGCTCGCCGGCAGAGCAGTTCCTGTGTCCCTTCTAACTCGCGAATCGCGGAACTAAGAAACGCACAGGTTTTGTTTAGTCGACTCGGAGCTGCAGAACTCACTACGCACCCGGACAGAAATTTTTGCAGTAGAAATAAAGTCAGGTAAAGTGCCGGGTACAGCCGCCCCGCAGATGTCGGAAGAGTAGGTCCTCCGTACGCCCTGCCCCTCAAGTTCTTTGAGGGAGGACACGGAGGGCCTTTTGACCCAGCCAGACTGATCAAGGACAAATGTGAAGATGTTGGTCTTCTACACAGTGTCCGGCGTGGTCCAGGTGGTGAGGGTCGACGAGGTGTGGGGGGCAAAGCAAGAAGCAAAAGCGGGGAAACATGCAACCACAGCCTAGGTCAGCGCTGAGAATGTCCCCCAGGAACTCCCCGCAAAACTCTGACTCCCCAAACATATAGCCCGGTCCCTTTTCCCTCTGTAAGTAACAGAATTACAAACTGCCACCCAGACACCATTTCTCCTAAAACTGAGCCCCTAGTTTTCACTGGATCCGCGTTTTCTTCTCCCCTCTTGCTCCTCACTGTAATCGTGTGTCACGCAGCAGCCAGGCGGGGCCTGGCAAAGTTTTAGCTTGAGCCATTCCGGCTAAGATTTGCTTGGAGACCTGGAGAGCCCCAGACTCGGCCCTGCTAAAGCGGGTTTAAGCCCCAATATTCAGGTAACTTCTGGGTTTATAGTGTGCTTAGTGCGGGTTTGGGAAGCTTCCTTTTCGTCTCTCCTGCGACACACCCAGTCCACAGAAAAGGGTTAAGAGAACTTGGTGGAATGCGAGGGTGAGGTTGACATTGTCTCTTTCCATCTGTTCCATCCCTAGAATGGCCTGCTAAATTAGTCACTTTTTGAAGTCCTGATATTAAAGAGGTTGCGTGTGGCTTAAGAACACCGTAGAGATGGAAGTTCAAGACTGTGCCAAGCCTGGCCGGAATATGGTTTGTGTTCGGGCAACGCGGCACACTCGCTGTAAGCACTCCGCATAGCCCGTGTTGTGAGTGACGAGCTGTCGCTGCGATGTGCAGCTCATGGACACTGATGGATGCGTCAATGGTTGGACGGACAGATGTTAGGGCGGATTGCAGAGCGCGCGGCGCCTAAGCAGGGGAGGGCGAGGCAGATACCGCGCTGTGGCTGCGGGCAGCGCGGAGACCGAAGCTCAGGCTACCGCCGGCAGGGGGAGGAGGCAGAGGGAACTGCGGTTTGGAGAGCAGCGCAGGGAAGGAAAGGAGGAGGGGGAAGCACGAGCCAGGGCGAAACTCTCAGCCATCAGTGCGCGGCACCCAGCGCTGTGCATCCGCCACAACCGGCGCGCCTAAGTGGGCGCTCAGAACCGGGAGGGTGAGCCGGGGTTGGGCAGAAGCTGACCTTGCGCGGCGCCTACCTTCCTCCAGGGATGAGGGCCCGGCGCTGCGACTAGAATCGTGAGGCCACGGGCGGCGTCTGCCAACTCACCGTTTCCTCGTTCGCAAGAAGCGTTTCATGCCCCACGGCTGCGTCTCCCTGGCCTGGAGGGGCAGTAGTAGCTCCGGCCTCTGCGGCCGCAGACACCAACTGCACGCTGCGCCCCCGCTCCCGCCCCCGAGTTGCCATACACGGCCAGTCCTGGAGCCCAGCTGCAGCCAGACTCCGAATCCCCGCGACCGCCCGGGGTCTGCACCCCGCAACTCAGTGCGCTCCTGCGCGCGCAAAGGCGCTGGAGGAGGCTTTATAGCCCGGGAGGATGGCGGCGGCACATCTGCATTCAGGGAGGCGTCTGGATCGAGCCCAAGCCCGCAGGCTGGGGAAGAGCAGAGACTTTTGATCTTACCGTCAGGGTGAGATCACGGTCTCCTTTCTAAAAGAAAAGAAAGCATGACTGTGAACTTTTAAAACAAACTTGCAAAAACAATCACAAAGAAAAAAATAAAGAGGAGGCCAAAAGAAGACAGAGAAGCTAAAAAAGAAACATAGAGGGGGGAAGGGCGGGGGGAGAAAGAAACGAAGGAAGAAGAAGGCCGGGGTTTGCAGCTCCGGGAACATTAAGCAGCCAGTCCCAGGGCGCGGGGCTCCGGCCCTCGCCAGGGCTATGGACGCGGGGCCCAGAGGAGACCCTGAGCCCTAGCAGACACTCCCAGGAGAAGCGCTGCCTTGGGGATCGTGGGCCTGGAGGCCGCCCCCATACTCCCACCACCGCAGCCCGGCAGCGCCTGGAGCCAGCCCCGCCGCGGCCGCCCCATTCCCGGCCCGAGAGCTGGCCCAGGGAGACGCAATCGAGCCCGCAGCGCATCGATACGCCGCCGCCCGCGCTGCTCCGGCTCCGGCTCCCGCTCGGCCGTGGCCACCCGGGGGTCGTCCCGATGAGCTCCAGCTCACCCGCGCCCTCGCGGCCGCTAGTAAGTGAGCCCGCGTTGTCCCACCGCCCACGCAGCCCAGCCAGCTCCTCCTCTTCGCGGCCCGCCCGTCCGGCTCGCCCGGCGCATCTGCGACCCCAATCACCCAATCAATAATCAATTCTTTTAGCTCAGTAGTGCCAGTAGGCCGGGCTCAGGGCGCGGCGGCCTCTCTCGGGGGCGCCCCGGGGCGGGGGATGGGTTTGGGAGCCCGAGTTTCTGCCTCCGCCCCCGTCCCGCCCTCAGATCCTCGGGCGCTCAGGGTGGGGGGCGCGGCCCAGCGCCTAGGGGGCGAGGGGCGGGGTGGAGGGACCGAGATCTTCCCTGTCAGGAGCGGAAACTTGCAGGCACCCCCTCCCAACGGACCCCCGGGACAGGCCCAGGAAAGTTTGCCCGGGAAAAAAATTGAGGGAAGTGGCGACGGCGGGTACCGGGGGAGGAGCCGGGGCGGCACGGGGTCTGAGATCAGCCCCCACCTACTTCGGCCCGCGCCTGCCTCCTCCCTCGAGGGCGCCGGCGCCCGCCCGCGGGCTCTGGCAGCCTCGGGGGGCGCGGGCCCAGGTCCGGGGACCGAGCTGTGGGCTTTGGACTCGGCGGGCGGAGAGGAGTGCAGCTCGGGCGGGGCAGCTGGGGGCTGCCAGGGGGCGAGGCCGGGTGGGGAAGCGGGTGGGCGGGGGCGGCGAGCGCCCCGGGACGGGCTCGGCCGGGCCGGCGCCGCGCCCCTGCGTGCGCACACTGGGCGGAGGCAGAGGGGCGGCACCCCCTCCCCGGACCGAGTGGGGGTCCTAGACAGGCCGCGGGCGGGGAGCGGGGGCGCGGCGCCCTCGCGGGCAGGAGAGTGACACGATCATCTCCTTTTCCTTTAAGCTTGCCTGTTGCCGACGCCGCCGCTCCAGCCGCGCCTCGGGCAGAAGACTGGACCGCTGAGCCCCGGGCCGCGGCGGCGGCCGAGAGCCCCACGGATGCCGTGACCCCCTGCCCGGGGGCGGGGGACGGGGCCAGACCGGCCGGGGCCGCTCCCGCGCCCCTCCTCCCACCTCTCTGCCCTCCTCCTTCCCCTCTCCCCGCCCCCCGGCCCCGAACCCCGCGCACCTCGTCTGGGGACGGGGCGGGGGGGGGCAGGGCCGCCGTTGCTCCCCGCCCCCTCCTCCTCGGGCCTCGGGAGCGATTTGTCAAACTTCCCATTCCGCCGGCAGCGCGATCCTCTCCTCCTCCTCCTCCTTCCCCACCTCCTCCTCCCCCCGCGCTCCTCCCTCCCCGCGCCTCCCTTGCCCGCCCTCCTCCTTCCCTCCGCACGTTCGGGGATCGCGGCGGAGCGCGGAGAGGGGGGACGCGGAGAGCCGGCGCGCAGCAGCATCCTGCGGGCGGCCGCTCTCCGGGGGGGAGGCTGAGAGCCGGCCCGCCTCACCCCCCGCGCGCCCGCCGCCCCTCCCTCCCTCTCCTCAGCCCGGCGGCGGCGGCGGCGGCGGCGGCGGCAGCAGTCGCCGGAGGAGCATCATGCCGAGGAGGAAGCAGCAGGCGCCCCGGCGCGCAGCAGGTACGGGCGGCTTTCCCTTCCTCCTCGCCTCCCTCTCTTCTTCCTCTGCTTCCCGCGCGTCTCCAGCCGGCGGCGACCCCGCTCCCAGCCCCGCTCCTCTCCTTTCCCCCTCTGCCGGCGCAGAGTAACTCCGGGGTTCCGGGCTCGCCCGCCGCTCTCCTCTCCGGGTGCGTGCGCCCGCCTCGCGTGCCAGCGTCCTCCGGACGCCCCGCCGCTCTCTGCCCTGTCCTCGTGCGCACCCACTTCGCGAGCAGCGAGCCGGGCTGGGTGCCTGCCTCCTCCCCTCTCCGCTCTCAGTGGGCTGCGGAGGGGATGGGAAGGAGCCCTCTTCGGTCTCTTTATGCGGGGGGCGGGCGGGGTCACCAGAGTTCCCTGGGACACCTTCCGTGTCCTCCCGCGGCCGGCCGGCGGGGGACTGCCCGGTGTCTGCTAAGCGAAAGAGAGCCAGCGAGTGAGCGAGCGGGTCCCTTCGGCCACCTTACTGCTAATCCTATTGATTCTTCATTTATTGGGCCCAAACCCGGCACAGCGGTGGAAACCAGAGCGCACAGGGTCCGGGGATTGTCAGATAACTGTCAAGTCAATGTTAGTTGATGGCGTTGCCTTCACCTCTGTTTGTTTTCCCTTACCGGCACCCCTCCTTGCACCGCTTCTCCCACCCTAATCTCCTCGTAGCACTTAGTTCTGGGACATGTCTGTACTTTTTTCCCCCTCTTTCGCCAGGAGTGTCAACTCCTGTTAAGACTGAGCCGATTTTTTTTTCTTTTCTTTTCTGGAAAAAGCATCATTGAAAACAAAACAGAACCCACACACTTAACATTATTTTGCAATAATGTCAGTTGGGGGCATGTTGTCTGGAAGAAGGGTTTCTGGCCCTTTGCCACCCTTCATTTGATGACTGATTGATCGCCCGTCAAGCTGCTGCCTTTGATCTATTCATTCCCAATAAACATCAATAAATCACTCGCAATGGTGAGGCCAAGCTCTGTGACGTCACTAGGCCCTGTCAGTGCAACTTCGGGGATTTGGGGCAGATTGCAGAGAGGACCACATATGGACGGGATGTATTTTTATATGAGTAACACTGAGATGTGCAGCGGTTCAGATGCTGCCTGAACCAGAGGGTTAAGTGGAGGTTCATCTATCTGTTTTTCTCTTCTTTTCTGTTCTGTGCTTTTCCTGTGGTGGAAGAAGGGAGGGCAGAGAGAAGGCTCTGGGCATTGCCTGATGCCCTTCTTGGGTGAAAGCTTGTACCCTTGCTGCCCCTGACTGTGTGTAGTCACAGTGGGGGGTGAGGCTGATGATCATTTCCATCATGTCAGCAGCACTGTGTGGAACTCACACACACTGGCTGCACTCTGAACTTGAGTATCCTTACACAGGGTCACAGAGAGGGGTGGCTGTGCTTTCTCCTCCCAGAATCATACTTTCCTGTTAGTATCTTAAGAAAATCTTAGAAGAAAACAGACTTAATTTGGGGCATATAATGCAGATTTTGCTCTCTATCCTCAGTGTTGCCCAAATTTAGAAAGTTTGAAAATCCCAGTAGTGGTTGTAGGCAGGGTGCTGCCTTCCAAGTCACCTCCTGGCTGATGCTTCTTACCCATCCCACCTTCTACTTTAAATTCCAAGTTCAAGCAATGAGCTTATCTACCCAAAATAAACTAAAAGTTTGGAGGACTCCTTCACAAAGTCGGGCAGTAGGAGTGTCTTGGGCTTCTTCCAGTCTCTGAAATTTTTTCTTTCCTTTTTGGATACACACTTTAAGGTATCTGTATGCCTCAATCAAATGAACCATATGTGATTACATCTTTACATTTGGTTTAGAACTCTCTCTACGGTTGTTTCATCTTTTCTTTTCCACTTTGCCAATCTGAGACTCTTATTTGATAGGTTTCTGCTAAAAATATTAGAGAAGGAGGCAATACACCATTGGTTTTATTTGTTTGTTTAAGCGACCTGTTCACTAACCTTTTTGCACCTTTTAAAAAGCCAGCCAGGAAATCTCAGGTCAGTTAAGAAATACTCATTATATAAAAACTTGACTGCACAACTAATAGCAGATGGAAGAATGGTTTTGCTCTATCAAAATGACCCGTCAAAACGACTTTGTTTCATATTTGATTTAATTGTCTCTCTCCTGACAGGCACATTCATCAATAGCTTAATGGTCAATCAGAAGTTGGCAGCGTGAGTGCTTTCTTTTTTTCCCATACCCTGGTTTTGGATTTACTTTATCAGAATGCCTCTGCCTAATGGACGTGTGGAGGAGGGGATGGGAATGTCTGAAGGGCTACTTATTTAAGAAGAGTGGAGGAATTAATAAAAAAATCCCTCCTCATTTAGGCTGGTGATAAGTATGTACAGGCCAATCAGTGAGCTGTGTGAGGTTTTTTGCCTGTTTGTTTGGATGGACAAGAAACTTCCCTTTTTTTTTTCTCCTCTTTTAGTTCTCACAGCTGCAAGTTATAAGGTTCATTCCTGCTTTTGTGGCAGACTGGGAGTGATGACAAATTGATTGCTTTGTACTGATAGAGAGAGAGAGTGGGAAAAAGATGTCTGCTGATTGGTAACTGGAAATCCAGTCCCCAGCAACCTTGAGAATACTCGAGATTTTTTTTCCCCTCCAAACTGAAAGGTCCGCTCAGCCATAAAAAAAGAAAAGTTGTTTTGCCAGCTTCATTAGTGTTCACCTAATTAGCTGTAAACCTGATGGATTCCTGACAGCTTTAATGATTGGAGATGACAAGCTCGACGCAGTGTCATCCAGGAGAATTAGGTTTGCAGCTAGTTTGATGTAATCAAGTTGATATTACACAGTCCTGGCTGCCTTTAGTTGTGCATTAACTCAATTTTCTGCTGCAGGTGACAAATGGGCTTTGGTACCTGGATAATCATGTCATAGGAATTAGGGCCCTTTTAATGGTCTGGGGTAGAATAACAACCACAAAGGGTTGAGAGCTGGGTAGAGCTTGCAGACATAGCACACAGGTGCACACAGTTTTTATATATAGGCCAAATGTAACAATGCTCTCTGGAAGGCCAAAGCAGGGTACAAGAATCCATGAAAATTTCTGTACTTTAGGATTTCCTTTTTTTTTTTTTGATAGAAATCATGCATGGTTTGGTGTCTTTTCTCAAAGGAATAGAGAGATTCCTTTACCTACCAAAGAGAACCTGAGCAGGAGTCTCCTTTCTTCAGGCGTGTAATTTCCAAGGGCTGTACATTAGTGCTGGATAGATGTTGCTGGCCGTAAATACTCACAGGAACAGGGTTAGATAGGACAGTGTCCTTCATGTAAAATGACCAGTCTCTTCCCCTGCTTATACTGTGACTATCTCCTGTTCTTAGTGTTTGTTTTTAAATGAGTATCTTTTGAAAATACCAGAAAAAGGAATAAGAGCAATACTCAGTGGCAGATAACATTTTATCCATTCATATTCATTTTTTGGAAGAAAATGTAAAATCATAAAAAGCCGTTTCCTAAAACTTCCAAAAATAGGAAAAGGAAAAGCCTCATCAAACAACTTGCCAAAGACCTTTTGAGTCTTATTCATTGAGAGAGAATCATCTTCCAAGGAGTTCTTAAGCGGTCGCATTGTGTGGGTAAACCTTCAAGCGTCTTGACTGTACAAGTGATTTGGACCTCTTAGGATCTGTTGGTGTAACAGATCGCTGCAGGTGCCCGGGGAATAGGATGAGATTTTAAGTGGCAAGGCGTGGGGGTTTTACATTGCCAGTAGACTTGGGCATGACTAAAAGATGACGCACCTGGTGTCCAGGTAACGCCATCCTAGCCTTCTTAAGGTTCTGTCACATATCTGGCCGCTCCAGAGAGGACCTTTTCTCTTCCCTTTTGGAAGTGCGTGGAACATTCAGGAGGGCATTTCACCATCAGCCTTGTGAATTTATTTGTTCTCAAACCTGCCACATACTATCTCCTTTGGACAGGTATTCTGCCCTTAGCAAGGTGACAGAATGACTGGTTTTGGCCGCTCTGTAATTCCCTCACCCTTTTCCTACAAAATGAGAGGAACAATGCAAATTTTAAAAAGGAAAATCAAGACATGTAGAAAAACAAAGAGGGTAGGAGGCAAGGATATTCCCCTGGACATCCACACAGGGAAGAGAATCTTCCAGAATCAGCTGCTGTGCCCCCATTATCTTGACAACTGTCAGTTAGGGCTTCAGTGCTCTCCAGGGCCACACTTGATTGTAAGCGGTTGATGTTGTCATTTTGTTCTCAGTTTTGCCTTGAGCGTGCTCATAGCTCATAAGCAGGAGCGAGATAGTCAATAACTGATGTATCAGCAGTTACTCCCTAAATTGCCTCACTAGTCTGCCTTTTCCCTCTTTTTACTAAAGATTGTTTTGTAAAGTGATTAGAATGAAAGGTGACTGCCCAGGGCCCTGTGAAATGCCGCGAAACCCAGGTGAATTCCCAGAATTAAAACCCTTCCTTTGCCCCTCTGCCCTTTACTTCTGGACTTTCTGGAAGGAGAAGGAACCCGTTCCTGAGGGCCAAGTGCTGGGACTGTCTCGGCGCTTCCCCTTCTCTGTGGCAGAGCCAGAGCCAGGCTGGGGCAAGGGCAGCTGTCAGAGGCAGGGATGCGGAAGGGAGAGGACGGGGAGACCTGGGCCTGGTGCACAACAGCCATGTTCAATCCAGTAACACAAGCAGGTCACAGTTACTCTGAGTGCAGTTTGTGAGGCTTTCCTTCTGGCCCATTTTTATTGCCGCCTGTCACTGGACAAACTGTAAAAATAGCTTTGGTCTTGTAGTAGAAAAAAAAATGTAGGGTATGTGTCTGTGCTTCTGTGCTTCTGTGTTACTGTGCAACCCAGTTAGATGGGCTTTCAAAGGCAGTTTGTAACACCCCTGCCCCACAGCCCTTGGAGGGAAACAAGGCAGAGCAGAACAGTTGTATCACTTACCCCAGACCCTCTCAGGTGTTCACTGTGTGTGTGTTTTAGTTATGCTCCAAATTGTGGTTTCTCTGTCTGAAGTTAAAAATGAAAGGTGAATACAATATATTGTATTTGGTAGCAATGATATGGACTGGTACATCTAGACAGATAATGTGCAGTTGTAATTAGACTCAATAGACAGGCAGTCATTTTTAAATTCTTTGACACATGCATAAAATAGTCATATAATAAGATAAGATGACAATTTTATGTTAGGTTGATAAAGTGTCCTGATACATGCATTTAAATGTCTGTAAGCCTTTAAAAAAAATCCAGACAGATTAATTCTAGTTTCCAGTATTTGCAGTTAGTCATTAAATTAATTTTAAAATCCTACTAAACAATAGCTATGAATTTTTTTTTCCTTCTGGAATTTTTACATGAATTGTAAGGAATGGGTAGATTTCTCTAATTTTTCAATAGCTGTAAACATTTACATTGGACATGGATGTAAAAATTCAGGTTCCTGTTTGTGACTAGAATATGCTATGTATTATTAGAAGTAAAAAAAAAGACAGCAATAACATAATCTGCTTGTGACCACTTGCCTGAATAACTGTCATACTCTAGGTTTAGGAATCTTTATTAGAAAGATTACATAGTGTCCTTGACCAAATATTGAATATTTTATAAGCCCCATTTAAAGAAGAAGACATTTCAAGCACATACACTTGATTTGATCAGCACTTAGATTCTTGGGTTTAATTACTTTCAATTCTGTAAATTATTTTAGTATTTCAACAAGGGTGGCCCAAGAGATGTATTGAGGGGGAAAAGAAGCATTTCTGTAAAGGTCACGTTCCCTGGCCTTTTTGACCATCTTCTTACCTTATTTTCTCAGATGTGCAAAGGTGTGGCTCTTGAAGAATAATTTACATTTGTTTGGGCTAATGATAAATTATTAATTCATACCGTCAGGACACATGTTATTAATTATGACTGTGTTTTCTTCATTCAGAACGGCTGTTGGGGAAACAGTGTAAGTTCAGGTTCTCTTCTAGGGGAGGGCGCCAAAGCAAGGAATTTACCAGCTCCTTGTCATCCCCTTGCTTTGAGAATGAAAGACTGCAGTAGGAGGGTGGAGTGAAGTTGAGAGAGAAACTATTTATTGTAGACCAAGAGAGGCACTGGCAAACGCTAATGTATATTTTTTCAAAAGCAGGCCTTTCAGTGTTCTGTGAGTTCCCTTGGGATTCTGAGGTGGTACCTGCTTCTTTCCCAAGCCCAGTTTTTGATTGGCTGCCCTTTCCCTTCCACCAATTTCTCTTGTTTTCTTACTCTGTGGTAGACCAGAAGGTCACGTTCACAAGTTTGCCGTGGTAGGAAGTGAAAAACTCTGGATGCTTGTTTGTTCCCCAACTGGGAACCCATCCTTAATGGAAAGCAAAGCTCTGCTGTTTGGTGATATACGTGAAATGACTCAAATTCATTTACTTATGATTTTCCGTCCCCGTCATTAAATCTAGTCCCATGCATTCAGTTTCCTCTGAATTCTTTGAGAAATGTGTGTTGCATAAAATAGGCAATTTTTAATGAACAATTTAATGTAAATGGCTTTTGAATTTAAATTAATATTAATGAAGCCTTGAGTGAATTTATTTTGCATACGTAAAGACCTGTAAGTCTTTCACCCATGTGCTCTCTCCTTTATGTAGCAACACTGGTTGGGTGGATTAACCAGAACCTTTTGAAGATTTACACTTAAAAAATTAAATTGATTTTATATGTCCAATAGCACCAATCTATTATGAAACCAAAGTTACTTAATTTAAAGAAAATACACCTCATTTCCTATTAAACCTCTCGGTTCCCTTTGCCTGGCTCTTCCTGAAAGCTGCCATTGGGTTGACATTGCTGCTGGGGGAACATACATACCAACAATAGTTACTACAATCAAGATGTTTTCTTTCTTTGGCTTACCTCTAATGCATTATGTATCCTGGAATGATGGGAAGTTCTGTAATTAATTCTGTTAGATGTAATTGCTATAATCACTTTGATGTTACACATAATAAAGGTAATATGGTAAGCACATAAAAACTATAAACACCTTATTGTAACTGTACTGCTGAAATTCCTCCTCATCAAGTCTGGTTTATAGACAAGTGTTCCTAACTATTATGGGTCATAGGTGACACTTACCTGAGTTGTATTGATTGATATTTCAAAGAAGAGTCATTTATTGGAAAGCGTGGGCCTTGGCTTGGAGGGATCTCCAAGCTGGTTGCCTAGGACTCTTAATGCCCCTTTTCTTAAAGGTGTGACTAGTTAAGGAAAGGTGACTACTACCTTCTGTACAGGAGAGAAATAAACACTTTGGAAGTAGCCATGGAATGAGGTAAGAGTGTGGCCGTAGGAGTAGAAGAGGAGCTCCAGGAAGAACCGTGGCAGAGATTTCAAATCACAGAGGTGCTGTTCTGTAGTTTTTCTCATGGTGTGGATTTGTGGGAAGTGCCATGTGTGTGTGTGTGTGTGTGTGTGTGTGTGTGTGTGTGTGTGAGAGAGAGAGAGAGAGAGAGAGAGAAAGAGAGAGAGAGAGAGAAACTGCACATGAGCAGCTGCTTATGGGTAACCAGAGGAGGCCACCTTTCTGTAACAGTGCAAGAAGGGAAATTAGTGCAGGATTTATACTTTATTGTTGTTATTCTACACCTTTGACGGGGGGTGCCTGGAGACCATGCCTAACTGTTGAGCACTATGCCAAGGACTGGTTGAGGTTTCCTGTTGGACAGAATGAGTGGTAACTGAGACCTCACCCCTGGCCTGGGTGCACCTATTCTGGATCTAGGCCACTATAAGATAAAAGAGAAGTTTGCCCGAGACCCCAAGCATACAATCCTTGTGGGATGTTTCCAAACGTGTATATTATTTTTTGCCAATGCAGCTTGGAAGAGGTGGAGAATGTGGTGGGAGAGGAAACCTGTCATTTAATTTTCTCCCACTGGATTATCCTGGAGTCAAACTAGCACACGAATCTGTTTGACAGTGCCATCGGGTGCAACTTGTCCCCTGTGCTACAAAGGTCACGAAGTCTCACGACCCAGGGTTGGTCTAACAGTTTGGATGTGAATTCTCCACATTTACATTTTATTTGTGTGTGTGTTCTAAGTGATGAAGTATATAAATCAGAATCATACACAGAAATAAAATAAGAGAAACTGTATGTGCGAGAAGGGGATGCTGATGTCTCTTTGGAGAAAGAAAAAGGTGTGTTAGGGACTGTGCCCAGGCCCCTTGGGGCGGGTCTGGCCATGGTTCAAGCCAGCTGGGTGTAGACCAAGCCAGGGAGCAGGGGAACATCGGTGCTGCTGCGGAAGGCCTGGTGGAGCCTGCCTTCTGCCCACTGGGCCTAAGGTTCCCTTGCCTGCCAGGTGAACAGGGGCCCAAGGATGGTGTCCTTGAGTCTGAGCCCTGGACCTGGGCTGTAGACAGGCCGCCACCAGCCGTCTTGTGGTGACTCCCAGGCTGGTTTTGATGGCGAGGATGATAAAAGGTCTGAGAGCTCCATAGGCCCCTGTAATCAGGGCCAGCACTGACATCCTTCTCAAGTTTGACAGCTTCTTCCTTTTCTCTCCTCACCGCCAAGCCTTTCTCAACTGAATTTCCCCGCCCTCCCTCTCTCCTCCCTGCCCGCCACTCACCCCTTCCCTCCCTCTCCTCTTTCTGTGTGTGTCTCTCTTGTTTCATGTTCTTGATCAGTCTCAGATGCCTGGAATTATTTTTTTTCAGGCGGGAGGGGGAGTGTTGCTTTAGGTTTGTGGGTTGGGCAGGTGTGAGAGGAAGTCTGTTTTTTTTTTTTTTTGTACTGTAGGCCTGTTGCTAATTAATGTTCCTCCATAAGATTCTGTCGGAGTTGAGTAATGTTTTTGATCTTTATGCCTGATAACTGCATACTTAATGAGATTTCAAAGCTGTGAGTGCAGCTCCCTACAATTATTGACAGATGCCTTTTCTTTGCCATTGGGTTCAGCTTCATAAATCCTCTCGCCGTAATGAGGTTCAGCAGTGCCACCCTGGCAGTGAGCTAATGAAAGGGGGGAGGGCGAAGCGGCTCATGGCTGTCTGACACATTTTTTTCCTTTAAAATTTACTATGCAGATGTCAAGCTGCGGGACGATTACTTCAAACATGCTAATTTTTATCTTGCTTTTGTGTCAGCCCTTTGCCATTAAAAAATAAATAAATAAAAGGACCAACCTTACTCCCTTTAATTTCTCTCTCTCTCTCTCTCTTTTTTTTTTTTTTCCTAAGTCACATTTTTAATAACCCATGGTGTGTGACTGCTGGGGACTTTGACACATGTGTGGCCTTTTGCAGGTATCCGGTGGCAGAACCAACTTTTTCTTTTCTGTGTTTTTTTTTTTTTTTGCCACTGGAAGGGCAGGGGGAGGATAAAGTGCCATTTCCCCAGGCCTCCCATCAGCCTGCCCTAAGTATGCACTTGAAACGTCGGAGAATTCATTTCAGAGTTCTGAAACTAAATCCTGGTGGAGAAGAGCTGCACCATGCCAAACAGTCGATTTCCTTTTCAGTGGAGTCATACATCACTGACCCACCCTTCCCTCCTGACAGAATGACATATGTCATTTATCATATGGGCCCCAGCCAGACAACAGGGAGGGGAGGGAAGCCCAGTCCATGTGATGTGTCTCCTCCTCCTCTGAGTACAGTACCGTTGGCTTGCAGGAGAGCACTGCTGATTTGGCGAGAAGGAGGAGAGAGCAGAGGCAGGGGCGAGGAGAGGCGAAAGCCTGCTTCCTACGATGGCTGGCTGGGTGTGTGGCGTGGCAGGCGTGAGATTGGCAGAGGCACGGAAGAGGTTATGTTCTTTCATATTATCTGCTGAGCCGCACTGTTCAGCCTTTGATGCTCTTCTGAGCGCCCCCCACCCCTTGCCTTACCTCTTTTCCCTTCTTTTTTCCCTTTAGTAGTCAAGGAAAAAAAAAACTGGGGCTGACAGGTATCATTCAAGCCACCCTGGCTTGTGAGGGGTGGTATAAATGAATCTCAGAGCTCCTGGCTTCACATGATTCAAACATGCGTTACTGAAGATGGATGTTCCTTAAAAAAAGATTGATGGTGGATGCTGGGCTTAGGGTGCCATTTATCATTTTGAATATTATTTAGACTTGCCGTGTAAACCTGTAACTTGAGAGCTAGACGGGCTGGGGCAGGGTAGGGGGCTGTGTGTGTGCGTGTGTGTTTCCATCGATTGGCCTTGAGTTCTCATTGCTCCTGACCAGACCCAAGCCCTCCCATTTATAATATAGAAGACACCTCCCCAAAAGATGGGGGACAGTTTTAATTTTGAGTAATTTCCAAGGATACAGGGAAAAATGAAGTATCTGTGATTTACACTAAATCTAGCAGGCAACTTCTCTTTCTCTCCCTCTCCCTCTCTTCTCCGACAGAGGCAGTCACGTACGAAACATTAAAATATAAACAGAGCTGCGGTTGCTGAAGCCAGGACCCTTGTCTGATTTTCTAAACTCTGTGACGTGCTTTTAAAAAATCTGTATCTGAAAAGCTTAGCACAATATAACTATTCAAAAAATACTGGTTGGCTTGGTTAGCAGTGTGAGAATGAAGAAACATAGACTTTCACGTCTCAGGAATATTTCAGATAAAAAATGATCTTCTGTGGCTCCCTGCCCCTGCTCTCAGCAGCCTCCTCCCCTTTTGTGTCTGCACACAGCCCCCAGCAAACAGCCTGCCCCCTCCAGGACTGATGTGGACAGCTGTTTCTAGGCCCCACCAGCGAATCACTTCTGGTTTATTTGCCCCCTTGAGCTCTGCTCCAGGACACCCCCACCTACTGGAAGTACTTAGGGATGCAGGCTGGCTTACCAGCAGAGCCCCCAGCCACCTGGAGTATCAGCAACACGCCAGCCTTTCCACCTCTTCTGTGTCAGAGGCTTTGCTGCCTGGTTTCCCAGTGGAAAAAAGCAACAGAAACTGCTGGCCTTCCGGCTCCTTCTCTTCCAGTAGGAGAGCCCTGATAGTGCAAATTTAATTGTCAGGCGTTCTATTGAATATGTGACTTTATTTGGGTCTGCTAATTAAATTTAGGGCTTCTTGTATGACTTACAGTGTGTACATTAAAAAATGATGGGACACAAAGTTAGACTGAGGTAGCTTTTTATGTAAAAAAATGAGAATCTGGAATTGGTGGAAAGGCTGTAGTTCTTACCTTGCTGCTTCTTGGACAAACTTTTTCCTGACATGTAAAAAGCTTGCATCTACCATGAACAGAATAAGTGATGGAAAAGTGGCTTATTCACTCACCAACTCCAAGAAACTTTGTGTGTGTCATAACTTTATTGGCAGCCTGACACTTTGCACAAAAGGATAACTTAGGACTCACTTCTGGTGTTGCCCAGCTGCTGCCAAAAATCGGGTAAAATCAGCTTCATATCCTTTGTTGGTGCGTGGAATCTCATCTAACTATAAAAAGATGATACTGTTTCCTGCTGAGACTTCATGGAAGAAACCAAAACTTTGTTCCTCTGTCCTTGCACTTGGGCCGTGTTGCAGGTAATTGGAGTACAAGTGCCAATTTGCAGGAACAGTTGTAAACACCTTTGATAAAAATGGCATCTTCCCATTTTTTACTGATTAGAAAAACTTTGCTATTAATAGGTGCAAAGTCCATTTCAGGTATAATTGGTGAGGAACTGAGTGCACTCATGGGAAGAAACCTTGTTTTGTTTTTTGTTCGCTTTTCTTCTTATCCCCTTTTCTCAGTTTTATGGCTGGAGACATGATTTATTGCAGCCATCCATCTTGGGGGCTCATCCATCACACCCGGGTTGCTAGGAGATTGTGGCAGCAGCTGTTTGCTCTGAATCAGACAGAAAAGTTGTCAATCATCAAAGGCAGGTGAATAGCATTAGAAACACGCTATTGTCAGACGGAATAATTAATCAAAGAGAGAAAAGATAATTAAAAAGATATGACCCTTGCAAGTACTTGCTCTGGGTTGCCTGGAAAAAAAAAAAAAGAAAGAAAGAAAGAAAGAAAAACTGCCTGGTCTTTTCTAGACACTTAAGCAGCTGAGGGCTGATAAAATATGCACTCTGCAGTGCATAGTTTTTAATTAATTGAAAAAGGTTCAACATTCAAAGACGATGCTGGAGAAAAGTCCGATTATGAGCAGAAGTAATATTTATTGTTTGCATGAAGAGCTTGACACAGAGTTCTAACTTTCTGTCACAAATCACCGGCTTGCCTGGCTGGAAGAGGCATGGGCTGGGGTCTTCACGTAGCATGCTGCTATGTGTCTTCTGGGCTCCCCTGGCTGTCAGGCTGCTCTATTGAGGAGACCCTCAGACCTGAGGAGTCAAGCAGGAGTCTAACCTGGGACATGTGCCCTTCAACAGTTTTGGCTGATCTAAGAAAACTGAATTCCTTAGATAACAAGAATTAAAAAAAAAAAAAATGAAGGTGGGAGGCTGGAAAAGCATGCCACCAAGTCCTCCTTTAGGGTACACAGAGAGCTCCCTATCACTCACCTGCCTGGGCATGTGCCCTGAATGTAGCACAGTCTAGGTACCAAAGGGAAATGTACAATCCATCTTGGTGTGGCCTCCATGAAGCGCATCAATGACTCACATCCTGAATGATAACCTGACATCATATTCTGAAAAGAGCCCCCAGTTACAATCTAGAAATAATTTGGGGGGAGGGGCTCATTGAATTCTCAGAAATATTTGTAGATTAGGAAGTTCATACATGTTTTTCTGAAACTGACGTATTCTGGAGAAATTGGAAAATATATTAAAGACTAGGTAGAAAGTGGCATATCTGGAGTTGCTTTTCAGTTAAATATGCTGCAAGCCCTGAAACAGATCTACTCTTTTATTTTTGGATACTATGCTTGATTTTTCACACCATTCTCTTCCCAAAGAATAGTAGGACTTCTAAAATTAGCGGGAGGAAAAAAGGCTTGAGTATTAGAATTCATGAGAGGGAAGAAAGCAACAGTTTTTTTGTTGTTGTTGGGACACCGTTTACAGGGTGTACTAGATCAAAACACCAGAAACTCCGTCCCTCAGCTCCCCATGCACAGCAGCGCTGGAGATTCATTGAGGAGCATCCCCAGGGAACCCCCAGAGCCTCTGCTTCATGGTGTGACGTTTGTCTTCCCCCACAGCGCACTGGGAGCCCACCAGGAGTGACACAATACTGGCCTTTCCATGAAAGAGAGAGAAAGAAAAACTCAGATAAGAAAAAGAACCTGCTTGGCTTGCCAGAACCCTCACAGAGGTCTCATGTGGTCAAACCTTGACCTTGGGAACTGGATGACTTTGACTTCACATTACTACTTGGGTTCTTGAGCCAATATTACCTTAGTATCCTTCTGAGCTCTCAAGTCAGACTGAGAGTTTCCTGACCATGTGGCAGTTGTGCTTGAAGTTCAACATTTTCTTAACTGATGCCTATTCTTGGCTGACAAGGGGCTGTATGGCTGGAAGGCAGTGATGCTGGGAGATGCCTGGCTAGGGCTTGAGAGCTTCAGTTAGGTGGCCTGGGAAGTTTGAAGGGTCAGGAGGCCCTCCTGTTTGGAGGTGGGCAGTGGGGGTAGTCCTTGGCCCTTGAAAAGAAATTCTTATAGTTGCTATCTCCCCTTTCCAAATAGCTGCTCAGAAGGCAGAGTCCTAATGTCATCCAAAGCAATTCCAAAATGTGGCAGCTCATCAGGAAAGTGCAAAGGAAGAGAATTTCCTAGAAATCATTTATGGTAGATTTATTAATTCACATATAAAAATTATCAATCTTCAGTGTTAGTAAAATCGGATTGAAATTTGCTTCCCCATAAAAAAGGAAAGCAAAACAAAGGGAAAACAAAAGGAAGATATTTTAAGTTTTGAGAAGTTCATGCAGGTCATTTATTCTGAAACTGTGGTTGGGATGTAATGCTTGTTCTCCCAGGTAACCCCTGGCATCTGTTTAAATGACTCATAAAATAAATGAGAGACGGAGGGGGAGAGCGCAGAGGAGGCTTAGTTCTGTGAGTGCGTGTTTTCGCCAGAATTTCAGCATCTCTGTCCCTGGATTATTGTTTCTATGACTGGGGAGGGGGAATGAACAGGGGTCTCCTGTGTCTCAGGGGGTGTGCTGGGATAGAGCCACCATATTCAAAGTCACGTGTTCTGGTGAGAAAACCTAGGACTCCACTGACCCCCCTGTCAATTTGGTATTTGATTTTGCATCTAAGTGATATGCATTCCCTCTTGTAGTTCCATGAGACAAGGTTACCTAGAAGTCATTTTGGGTTTTCCCAGCACAGCTGCCATAGACTCAGAACAGTCTTGGCCCCCACCCCACTGGCTCTGCAGGAAGTCTTGGGATGCAGATAGACACAAAGTAGAAAGAAAGCACAAATTAACCAGTGTGACTCCCTGTAGGTGAAGACATTTTGAAACACTTAAAGGACCTCAGAACGCCTAAGATGCAATTGTTACCACACATCTGCCTCACGGAAAGCTTTTGAAAGGGTGCAAGGATTCATATTTGCCAGAGGAGAAAATGGGGTTACCAGGGGCTTTTTTGTGGTGAAATGTTTGCCTCTCAACATTCTCTTTTCTGCCTTTGTTTTTGGTCTGGGCCTGTAGTAAAATGGCTCTTTCATGTATATTAGTTAGCGAATACTACGTCGGTATTATACATGAGGCTGCGGTGGTGTTATTTTCTCTTGCTTTCCTGTATAAAATAGTAAGGCAGCGTGGACACTCTGCTACGTGACTGAAGCTCCTGCTGAGATGGTTAGGTGAATAAGTAATAGAACAAACACATAGTCAGCTGGGCAAAGGAAAATAAATAAAATAACAGCATGTTCTTGGTTCTTAGAGCCATGCAACACGAGCTTGTTCAAATTGGGTCCTGGAGCTCCAGCCTCTCTGATGAAGTGTGGGTGGGGAGGGAGAAAGGTATTATTTGGAAACACATGTACTGGTTCCTTGTGAAAGAAGTGAAGTATTTAACATTTCTCCAAGGAAAACATCTTTCATTACTTGACGTGTTCTGTGGTAATGATTTTTCAGCTCAACAAACAAGTACTTATTAGCGTTCGCATAGGAACCTGGCTGAGGCGATGGTAGGGCCGTTTTTAACAGGAACTCACTGGCCCAGGTGAAAGGAAGCCTGGCTGGTCACAGGCGGTCCTGGGTGCTGGTGTACTTGGCCTCAGCGCATACCACTGGGTAGCTTCTGCCCATGCCAGGATGCAAGGTCTGCTTCTGAGCCCTAGCAGCCCATAGCCTGAAGGCTCAAGTTAGGAGGAAATCAGCAAAGTTGTTTTTTATTTTTGCTGTAAACAGAATGTATGTTCGATGGTACCCATTTGGTGGTTCAGTATGGATTTGCCTGGAGAGATATAGCTCACTTCCAGGAGTTTGGTCGAGGATTTGCGGGTTAGATGGACTGTGTGACTAAGGATGATAAAGGGGAGGGAGAGCCGCATGGGCATGTTTGTGCAGGGCGAGAGGGCTTGCCTCCCCACCTCTCCACCCCTGCACCTCTCCAGGCTTGAGCAGCGTGGGCTGTCATATCTGTGGCACATCTTTCTGATTCCCAGGGGTGTTTGGAGTGGGGAGGGCAGCTGCAGGGCTCTTCCTGGCTCTCTCTGGGCGAGAGTGGAAGGGAGACTTATCTATGGCCCCCAACTCCCAGGGACCTTTGAGCATGACTTTCACCCCTGGTTTATTTTGCCCATCTTTTCTCCTATTAGATGGGTGTGTTGGCCAATCTAACTGCAGGACTGGCCCGCAGTGGCTTTTTCTCTGAAATTAGAAACAGTGAACTCTAGTACCTTTATGTAATCCCAGTAATTGTTATTCTTCAAACTGGAGTCCCCAACAAACTGAGAGTGAGTTTTGAAGGGTAATGGCTTCATATAAATTTCACTTTTGCTTTCTGTTCCCAAACACCTTAGTGTGTCAGCTCCCACATCACATCTGATTATGGGTAATCTGTCATCATTGCCCCCAAACCCATGATCTCAGTTTATGTTCCGTGAGTACATTTTATTTGGTAGGTAAAAGTCATCTTCAGCTCTCCGAACCCACTTGTTCCATGGCTCCTGCCATGTCAGTGTGGGAATGCAGCAGTTAGCACTGTTTATACATTCCTGGAGTATTAAGCAGTTAGGTTACTGGAATTGTGGCAGAGCTTATGGGAGTAGCAAAGGGCTGTGCCTCTTTAATCAATTACCGAGCATATTAAGAAATTCCACATGTAATAATAAAGATTATGGTGATTATATTGTCAGGAGCCCACCACCTCATTGACAACTGAAGGGACAAGGGGGATGAGCCAGTGTTTAGACTACGGTGTTAGAAGATGACAAAGGGCCTTACCATGGAGGCTTATTCTGTCCTCCAGCAGTAATTGTGTATGTTTTTGTGAATGAAAACTTTTGTTTTCAGAGACCCAGTCACAGTGGGAAAAGTGAGAGGGTGAGAAGTAGACACCGTCAGTTTTAAGAGCACATGTGCTTCATCTCTGTATCTCTTGGTTGCCCTGCTGAGAAGAAACTGCATCTGGGAGGTGGTGTCTTCAAAACTGGGGAGGCAGCATGGCAGAGACCTAGCCACAGTGCCCTTAGAAAAAGTCTCCCCTCTTTGTGGACGTGCAGTGTGCTCTGGTGTGGAAATATAAGACGGACGTTCTGTTAAAATAAATAGGCGGTCACGGCTTTCTGGACGGTTTTGACTCTGGCAGGTGGCAGTTGGCAGACCTACCTAGAGTGTTTGGCTGCAGTGAGACAGCTCATGCAGCTCCAGCCTGGTTCCTTGCAACCATGTGTAGTTTACTCTCCCTGTGTATCCATGACATTTCCAGAAAAGGCATCTTGACCAAAGAGTTTTACTTCCCTTCGTTATGGCAGAGCACGGCAAGCAGAGTAGAGCTGCAGTTTTGAAGTCTTCCTGGCACATCCACTGGGAATTCCGATTATCATGATTGCTTTGGTGCTTGTATGAATGCAGATTAATGTTTTAAAGCATTTATAGTAGACATGAAATGTCAATAATAAAAATAAAAATGATAAGCTATCACAAGCTATGAAGGAAAGTTAATGCCACCTTTTAATTCATCAGTCCACCAAAAGTAGATAATAAGTTGCTTCCTATGGAAATACTTTTATAGACATCTTCCTGAAGTTTCAATACCAATGAGCTCATGTAGACCAGTCATTTCTCTGTGCAAATTTTCTATGTGAGCCCTGCTTTGGTTCAGTGGAAGAGTCCCTCTTAGGGCTGGCTCACATCACTGTTTCTTTCTTTAAGGCCTCAGAGGATGGAGAGGCCAGCCTTTTTGTTAGTTTTGATTTCTTCTGTTGGGAAGGGCAGCTCCAAGGTAGAGGGAGATTCAGGAGAGTCATGTCTGCTTGGAATGAGCCTGGCAGGGCTGCCTTTTCCATCACTGGTGGTTGGGGTCATGCCCAACCATTCCTGTGAGACTAGTTGTGCAATGGGGCAGCCCAGTGGGCATGCTGATGCCCACGTCCTGGTGTATGGGCCACCTTCTCTGGACAGCTGCATCCCTGCCAACGGGAACTACGAGGAAAACGTGTTTGTGATCACCTGTGTCTGTGGCCATGATCACCCTCCTGCATGGGCTGCTTCATGACCAATAGATAGGAGTTCCAGACATTTTTTTTTTCCTAACTTTAAATGGAACTGGACTACTTATTAAAAAGCTCACTGACACTTTAAGCCCAATGGGATATGGACCACACAGTATGCTAGCAACCTACCTTTGTTTATGCTTTTTTTTTCTTTCCACCCCCATCACTAGTTAGGGTGGGAGGTGGTGGGGAGGAGAAAATGGAACTGGAAAAGTTAACCTTGGGTGCCGCTGGTGGGGAGGATATGAGCTGTGCTGGGGCAGGGGTCAGGTCAGTGCTGTAGCTCGCTGGCCTCCTCCTGGTACGTGCATGGAGGCACTAGGAATGGCCAGACCTATGTTCAAAACTCAGAGGCTGCCTCCCCAGGCCTGTGACTGCAGCTCCCCTCCCAGGCATGCTGGCCGGCTCACACAGAACTACCCCTGTGAGAGGTTCCCGGAGAACCTGAAGGTGAGGCGGGGTAAGGGATTCAAGGTCCATTCGGGGTTGCTGCTGGGAAATTTTTGTGAGAGTTTTCTTTTGTGCCCCCAGATTTAAGACTGTCTTGGAAGACTGTTACAGGGAGAAACCAACCTTCAGTAATCACAAAGCAGCTTTTATGAATTAAAAAAAAAAAAAGAAAAAGATCTTGACCCTCTTTGAAAGGAAATAAAGGAGGAACCCAATGTAAGGAAAACAAAAAAAGCTGATATTACAGTTTTTGTGATTACTCACATCCTAGGCCGGAGCTTGAGGAAGCCAGTTATAATGGGATTTCATTTTTTTCCCTAGTTGTGTCTCTGTCTCTTTTTTTCCATTAGAATGAGGAGTGGTTCATACTTAGTGTGAAAGAAAAAAATTTTTTTGGCACTCAGTCCTTGTTCCTAGCTGACCGAAGGCTGATGGGTCTGAAGCTAGAATTGTATGTCCTTGTAATTAATTCTCTAACTACAAGAGGGCTGTGGAGCAAAGAGAGGCAGAAGGGAAGCCCTGCAAGCAGGGAGGCCCTGCAACCCTCCCCACCGCAGACGCTCCCACCCCCAGGCACTGTCCCTGGGTCTCCCCTGGACTTGCAGCCTTGACACTGGCCTTTAACCCAGGAAAACAAACAACCCAAAGACCATGAAAAATTTACCTTCAGATACTCAGAGATAAAAAAATCTAAAGCCATCTAGTGGTTAGTTATTATTAGTAGCAACTTTATTAACACCATTTTTAAAAATTATTTTATTGCTATTAGTATATAAGTTGCCAGTAGCAATTCACCAATTTCACTGGTTTGAAATGAGGGCTAAGACTGTAACCAAAAACAGATATACCTTAACTCTGGCTAAATTAAATAAATGTTTGCACAAGCAAACTTCAGTGTGCCTATGGTGAGGGCTCATCTTAAACCCTTAATTTCTTGCTGTGCTCTGAAGATCGTAATTGTGGTAACATGATATAAATGTAAACTCTAGCTCTGCTTACACAGAACACACAGGACAGCTTGACACCTTCATTTCAGCAGTAAGAAATTACCATTGTCTCTTATTTCTTGCTCTGAGCTTAGGTGACCAAGCCAAGAAGTAATTACACAATTAGGGTTGACAAAGCAGTTCTTGTAACATTTCTTCTCTTTAGGTTTGGGTAGCTTATTTCAATTCCACATTTTGCATATCTTTGTCATTAATAACAGGATAACTGTTTTCAGGGTAATAAATTTGTTCACAAAGATTGGGGGTCTTGTATAATTTAATGAAGATACAGGAGCATTTCCTTCTGTAAACGTGGCTTTTTGAAGTTTACAGGTAGACATGGGAGAGCTGATGTGGCCCGTTAGAAGCTGACTAACAAGTTGCACACAACTGAGTGGTGATTGGAAACTACTCTCCTGTAGGGACAACTAAAATAGAGAGTTTGAAAGGATATGCAGATATGTGACTTGGCTTATCTGAAAGGCTGCCTCTTCAAGCTATCTCCCATTGCTATTCTTCCAGATAACTCTTTATTCTTAAATTACTATATCTGAAGTATGTATATGGTATTATAATTAATTGTTACTGATTTTAATCTCTTTAGAGGTTTATATGTCAGGTAGGCCTGACACTTATTTAAAGAAGAAAAACATAATACTTTTTCCTTTTAATTTGTTACTAGATGTGGAAGGAGAAAGAAACTTTCTGCTAAAGGCAAGTGGACCGATTACTTGTAATTCAACTGGCCATTCTTTGAAGAAGACATTTTTGGAACTTCTATCTTAGCACCACCTAATTACGCAGACAAGTGGAGCATTGATGGCTAGACTAGGAAGTGAGTTTCTGCAGGTTGGGACCAACCTGAGGCACGTTAGTGCTGCTGCTGGCTATCAGCCTGGGCTGGCCTTTGAGAGCCTGTCCCTGGCCTGCCAGAGGCCTTGATGTGGCTGACAGCCTCCCACCACCAGCCCCTTTCATAGCTGATGGCATTTGCAAGCATCCAGGTCCTTCCAGCTCATACAACCCCAATAACAACTTGGGGATGCAGGTGGTCTTTCCCTGAGCTGTAGGCTGAGTGAGTTATTTGAGCCTTCTCACTTTTCAGCAAGGTGTGTTGGTACTGAGTGTATCTTGTGTAAATGAAGTCTAGCTGGGGTCCTGGGTAAAAGTTATATTTCTTCCGACAGAGTTTATAGCAACGTTTTTCTTAATTATTCTTGATGTTTTGCCCATTATGCCATTAGCTTCTTCAGAGGACAGAGATAAATAGCTGGTACCCACAAGAACAAAGTGTGAACTGAATGCATTCAATTATTGATATCTCAGTAACTAAAGGTTCTAAAATGATGTTGTCAAATGCCTTAGTGATCTGACAGCAGATGTATTGGTTTGCAGATGCAACTGGAGACATTGTCCAAATAAACTCTAGAAAGGGAGAACATTAAACAAATAAGAATATAATAGTTCATTTTTTCATTTCTTTTTTTTCCAGTATAATTAGTTTCATTAGGTAATATGCAGTATATTTTTTGCAATATGTGATAAGATACAGATTGCATGTATATTACTGTCTTTAAGTAAAAATGTCTGGCTCCATCACATAGATAGTCATGTGTATGTATATTTATGTACATATATAGGTATTTATACGTGTTTGTAGGTACATGGATATGTGTGCATGTTTGTATATGTATGTGCGCATATATTTATACATATAGTATGTATGTGTATAACGTAGTTGAAATCAATGTTTTCACAGTTTTATTCTTAACAAAGGGAATTTTAAAACTAGCCTCATGCATGTTTTCTAACAGAATAAGCAGAATGCTAACAAATTACATTTCTTTCTCTCCCATTAGCTACCAAGTCCTTATCATATGTATGAAAGTAATGATTTCAGGTATTTATCCTGACATGTTAATATAACTTCTCATATTTTCAGTTATCTCAGTTTTTTATTTTACTATCTTTAAAATGTGAAGTGTGATTTCCAGGGTTTAACACATGTATTGAACTCCATTGCTGTTGGGCAGACATTCACCAATAGCCCATAGGCTCAATGTCTGGAACCCCAAGTCCGGTGTCAGGAAAGAAAGGAACTGTATGAATATGTCAAACATTGTCAATATTTTTTTTGAGTGTGATATATTTATGATAATGATATATTTTTTCTTGTGGCTTTTTACTCACTTGCTCTTTCTTTTAAGAGAAAGCTGATACCTTTCAGCAGCCTGGTTGAGTGCTCTAAGGAGAAAGCCCACATTCTGGGCTGGTCACCCCCCACCTGGATACCTTCTCCCCATTCCTCACCTGAGGTGGGCTGTAATTCTTTCCTGGAGTGTCCTCCCATGTGCACTGGTCCATACTCATGGCTGCGTGAGATTCTGGGAGAAGATTTATTTGCTACTGCACAGATGTTTACAGTAAGAGAGGCTGTGACCTGGACACTGGGAGTGCACAGCTAACCTTCTGAGGAGGGGCTGCCTGTCCCTTAATAGGCTCCACATGCTCCGTTTTCCCTAGGCTACAAACATGCTGCCTTTACGGCTGCTTACTTGGAAATGAAATACTGAGTCTCCATAAGATACTTGCCCCACATCCTGAGGATTGCAGTTCCATGAGAAAGTGTCTTAGAGTGATATATCACGAGAGGTAAGCACCACCCTCATTCTGAAGCATCTCGGTGTGGGCGTGCATGTGTACATACACACACACATAAACACACATGCACACACACACACATGCAGTAGGCTTCTGCATGTACAGGGTTGTTCCACAGAAGCTATAGATATAGAGCTGTGAAAGGTTGAGAGCTTTCCCTCGTGAAAATAAATGCATTTTAATTTTTTGTATTAGAAAAGCAATAATGCACATAATATAAATCCAAGAGAACCAAAGGGCAAACAAGTAAAAGAGAGTTCCCCTCCCTAGGGGCACGCACTGTAACTATTTTATGGTATATCCTTGCAGATTTTTAAAATCATGAATATGCATATATACTGTATATTGTACCTTTCTTTTTACAATTAAAATATATTTTAGATATCTGCAACTTGCTTTGATGTGCATCCAGATGTTAAGATATGCGGATGGATGGATAGACCCAAATATGATAAAGCAAGTAAAGTGTTAAAGTTAGAATCTAGGTGATGGATAGGTATACAGTAAAATTCTTTAAACTTTGCTGTATGAATTAAAGCTTTCATAATAAAATGGTGGCAAAATGTCTATGTCAGTGACCATCTTATATCTTGTTATATTATGTACCTTACATTATTTTATATTATTTTATGTTACATAGAGCTACCTCTTGCTTTTTAAGAGTGGTGTATTTCTCCAAGGGAACAAGTTTCCCCCTGGATGGGCATTTAGATTGCTCTGAGTATTTTCTTGTGCGCACAATTCCACAATGAACATCCTTCTGCATACATCTTTTTACAGTAATATCCTTTCACTTATATCTTTGTGGGGTACCTCCCCAAAAGCAGAATTTTCAGCTGCAAGGTTATGTTCAGTTAACAAAATGATAAATATCCAAATTGTTCTCCTAAGATTGCACAAACTTCCCTTCCCACAGCAACGTGGGAGTGTGCTCATGACGTTAACTGGCTGTCAGAGCTTAGGTAATACAGAATCATAGTCAGAAACTCCCTCCTCTTAGCAAGGGCTCAGCATGTCTCTGTGCATCTGAAAAAGGACACAAATGTCTAAGTGTATGAATCTCCATATTAATCTCAAACTTGTTTGCCTTTTTAATTTATATATGTTATTTATCTATGGATGACAGAAAATAGATGTCAGGTTCTTAGGATCAGAGACCTTTAGATTCAGCTAGACTGACAGCCTCATTTGAGGGACAAGAAAACCACGGTCCAGACTAGGAAAGAGACCAGCCCAAGTTCACATGGTCATTTCCTGGCTGAACTCAGCTGTCGAAGGCATTGAGTGATTTAACACCTGGCTTTGTGGTCAGACTGCAGAAGCTGCTCCATGGGCATCCCTGTTACCTGAGGCTGCTCATAGAGAGCCCGGCAGCCAGGACAGAGGTGCTGGGACTGTGTATTATCTATGTTTAGCACCCACGGAGTATGGCAGAGGTGGCTGGCTCGACATGAAGCTTCTTAGATAATGACCATAGAATACTGAAAATGTCCTTTTGGGTTTTGGCTGAATAATACTTAAGGATTTTGAAACAGTGACTTAATTGTGTTTTTATGTAATTGATGGTGTTGTAGTAAAATGTATTGAGACACCACATCAGCATTTTTATAACTGTTCCTTAGAGAAAAATATGCTCATATGAAACTGTTTTCTTCACTTTACTCTTATGGAATTGGAAAAAAAAATCATTGTGCTTCTCTAATTTTGAAGTGTCTTCCCCTCTGGACTTGGCCTAAATTACACAAGGATGCCTCGCCTAAGTTGGGTTGTCCCTTGTTTGGAAGTGATGGGAGTACAGGGCAAGGGCCTGTTGTGTCGGGAAGTTGGTGCAAAATGCTGTCCGGGCAGATTACAGGGAAGTTCTTATGCTGACAGGTCAGCGTGCCACAGGCCAAAGGACTTGAGGCTTGGAACCCCGGCTGCAGCCACTTCTCGACTAGGCTTCATGCATCTACCGACTGCTCTGGGTTTGGAAGGGATTTGAAAGAAAGTGCTCCCCATTGTTACACAGGAACGGCTTCAGTTCCCAGAAGTTGCATCTGAACTCAAAGCCCTCATACTTTTATGTTGGCATCAGAGAAATCAGAGCATTTAAATAAATTATATAGTTTTCCTATCTTGGCTCAATGTTTGCATGTTGAGGGGAGTTTAAGCCAATTGTAAAACTTAATTTTGATCCAAATCTTGCTACCTGATGTTTCATTCTGAAGAGTCAAATTGTAAATATTAAAAATAAAAATTTAGACAGTTGCTTTCTAATTATGGAAAACAGGTCTACTGAATTAAAAAATAATAGTAATGCTTTAAAAGCACCATTGGCTGCCTTCCTAGTGGCTTGGCTCTCATGAGCTGCTTACAGTAGGCCCATGGTGTATGCGCAGGCTCAAGGGGCCTGCCAGGGCAAGCTGATGCCAAGCCAGAGAGCTGGCCTCAAATTGTGTGCTTCAGAGCTGTTCTCCTCCTGGGTGTGGTTGTGACAGCCCTCTTGGTTTCTGAACCCTAGACCCTCGTGGTCCCCACAGTGAGCACAGCCCCACCTGGAGCATGCTGCCTGCAGTTGCTCCTGCAGTGTTTGCAGAGGTCACCCAGGGAAAACACAACAGCATTTCCAGGCACCTGTGTGTGGTGTGTGTGCCTGGAGGGGATACACAGTTTCAGGGGCATAACAGCACTTTAGCCCTCACTGTTTGAGAGAAATGCTTTTCCACAGTGTGCGACAGTACGGGGAGGTTGCTGGGGACTGTTTTCCATGCTCCAGTGTGTTGGTTGGGCAGCAGCCAGGCTCTTCCTGTGGTTTGAATATGGACATTTCTTAGGGCTCATCACGGGTCTACTAATGTGAAGTCATCTGGGTATTATTCATAAGCCAAGTGCACCTCTCTGAGAGCAGAGATAAATCTAATGCTTCCACTTTGTAGAGTTGTTTGACATTGAACCCTTGTAGAGGTGAAAAACAAAAAGTCAAGAAAAAAACACAAAAAGAAACTGTGCATTGACAGAATTATGCTGTCTTTTTACTTAAATGATAAAGCTCATGTGTCTTTATAAGTGAAATAAAATATAATGAACCTATGTATAAGTGCTCATCATTGAATCATAGTATTTTTTCCCCTAAGTTTTAAAACATTCCAAGTCATTGAATAGTGAAGATTGCCACATGCTTGCAGTGGAGCCTCATGATTTTGCTCTACTCCACAGAGCTGAGGATGGATGGTGGCCGTGTGCTGATGGGCTGAGGTGGGCAACGAGCTCCCTGCTGGGAGAGGAGGACCTGGCCCTTGGCATCTGGGACTGTGCATAGTCATCCCTTTGGGTTAACTCAGTATTTGCTAGCAAAGGGCTTATTTAAAACAATTTCCATGGAAGAAAATGCTCCCAACTCTAATGTTACCTGAAAAAAGGTTGCCAAATGCGGTATAAACCTGACACACACACATACACACACATGCCCATGTGATAATAGAGAAAAAGGATTAAGTACCTCAAAATTAAAGTCTTCTTTTTTCTTTGTTATCCTTTTTTTATATGCCTTTCTTTATTTTCTAAATTTTCAGTAGACATATATCATAACTTTTAGACCTGATATTGATGCTGTCTTGTGTCACATACTTTTGTGGCCAAGCAGAAGGAAGGTGATTAATTAGTTTCATTCACTCACTTAATTAATTAATTCACAAATTAAGAAATTCTTTTTCTCCTGGCTTCAACTTCTTGCACATTCTCTCTCCCTCCTGTCCTCCCTCTCTCTCTTTCTCAATCTCTCTCTCTCCATCTCTTATACACACACACACACACAACTTAGAGCAAAAGCTCTACTTCCCACATTGGCCTGCTCTTGTGGATATCAAGAGGTGAGGGGTTAAATAGTCTGCACTGGTTGGTCTTCACCTGGCTACCTGTAGTCAGGACCCTTGAGTTTACCAGACCTGAGTGTTTTATACACACCTCCTGGTATGAGTGGGTTTCCATGCAGTTCCAAGCACAGCTTGAGTCTCCAAATTAAGCTCTGTAAAGATTACCAGAAATATACATACAAGGTGGAAAGTTTAAAAACAAAATAACCTTAGAAAGGCCTCTGGGGCGTGTCAGGAGCAAACCATTTGATGATTCCATTGAGCATGTCCAAGGGGTGCTGTAACGTTAGAAGTGGAGCTGGGGCATGGAGGCCTTGCATGGTGTCCAGCCCTGCCTCTCTGTATGTCGGCCCTGAGCAGGGTCCTTTGCCCATGAGCACCATCGTTACTTATCTTACACGGGACTGATTTGTGAGATTCAGAGGATTACCTTAGACTATAAGGACCTAGAGCGAGAAGGGAGGGCCTTTAAAAGAAAATGTGAAAATACTCTTATTTTGCTTGTATGTGTTGCTGTCATCCTTCAACACCAACACCATTTTTACATTCTTTATGTATCGAGAAGTGTAAAACAATACATTGACACTTGCCAAGTTATGATTTTAAAATCTTGAGGCTGAAATTCACCTTTTTGGAGGTTGTATCACGAGACTGCCTGGTGGGGTGGCCTGTCTTAACACCTGCTAAACCATCTCCACCAGCCCTTAGGGAAGGGAACTCAGCCTTCTTCACCCATGCCAGAGGTTCAGCTCTGCCCAGGACTTAGTAACATCCTACAACCAGAGATAAAAACATTCCCCAAGGTGCCCGTGAATGCCCGGATCTGCAGCTGAGCCATTCCTTCTTAGTCCAGTGTGCCAAAAGTCAGGGAGATATCAGCCTCCTGGCACTGTCTTCCTTTAGCCGGGTATACTGTAGACTTGCCTCCTGCAGCCCCATGTCATCAGCACAGTCTCTTGGACTGCACCTAGCCGTGTCCTAATTACAATGACCTGCAAAGGCTTAGGTCAGGGGAGAGGTCAGTTATTCAATCATCCTGAGCCAGTGCCCCCTCCCCAGAAGGGCAGGTGAGGAAATGTAGCCCCCAATTCAAGAACAGTTGCAGAAACTGTCCCTGGCAGGGGGCCTTAGAGCACAAAGCAGATCTATCACACCAGGTGACACCAGCTCTCAGACAGCTTTTGACCAGCCCATCTTATTTTTTTTTTAAGGTTAACTAATACTCACACAGTGGAATATTACAGAGCAGTGAAAATGACAGAGCCCCAAGTACATGTGACAGGAGGGATAGATCTTAGAAACATACTGTAAGTGGATGAAGCAAGTCTAGGAAGGCTTCATCAGGCTGCAGTCATAGCCAGCACTAAATTGGGCTTGTTTGGGGCACACGCATTTTATCCAGGGTGCCTGCCTGATGGGGGTGCCAGGGGTAATGTGATTCTCAGGGAGGGTCCTGCTTCACTGGTGTTTCTTTTGTTAATTATACTTAAGAACCTATGTGTATATATATATAAATATATATATAATGTGGACTTTTGTAAGTATTTTAATCTTACATGAGAAAATGTTTCTGGGCATGGCCTTGCTGGTCATTAAGATCATTTCCAGCTCTAAGCTGGATCTTTGAGCCACACTGACACAATTGTGTTTCAGTCTAGGGAGATTTGGCAAGAAGCTATCCATCACTTCTATGAGGTTTTTCTTGGGGGAGAGTGTCAGAAGCCACGGGGCCACCACTGGTTGCTCTGAGGCCATCTTTGCAGGAGCCCACACACAGGCCACTCTGTGGTGGAGTGGCCTTCCTCCCCTCCTCGGCTGACTTTGTGCCCCTTGTTTCAGGGGCTGTTGTGGTTCTGAAGGTGAGAAAATGTTTTGTTCTTGCTGTTTTTACTGTCAGGGTGGCTGTTTCCCCATTTCAAAGTTCCCTGGGTAGAAACTTTCTCTCTGCCTGGTGGTGCTTTGAGGGGCCTTTAGCCCATGGCAGGTGAGCCCGTGGTGTCCTTGGGCCTGGCTCCCTCACCCCTGTGGGGACATCAGACTGCTGCACAGGTGGTCTTCTGTGCCTCAGGTGAGAGAAGTCAGGTTAGGAGGCCCACATGACAGTTTGTACGCTCACATTGAGGCTTTTCTGTTTTCACTTCTTTGTGTGGTTTCCTTGTACCTCACTGCATGATTTTCATGTATCTGTATATGTATTTCTAATTCCCAATGAAACCAATATTTATTGGAGACACTGATTTATGTGCAAAATTCTTAAAGAATACAAAAAATTATTTCCTGTAGTTTTGGATAGCAGCCTTTTGTGTTTATAGCCTTCTTTTATCTGCAGCGGAGCTGGGGGCTTGTGGCAGCTGCTGTCGATGATGGCTTAGCGTTGCTAAGTTGTTTGGTGGCAATCCACACTTTCCCTAAGTCCTGTTGTTCTTTTTCTTTAGGGGAATGGATTATGTGACTTTTAACAGGACTG